>NC_139226.1:114461620-114484120 GCF_055691185.1 Crinia signifera | reverse complement strand
AGAGAGAGAGAGAGAGAGAGAGAGAGAGAGAGAGAGAGAGAGAGAGAGAGAGAGAGAGAGAGAGAGAGATTTTATGAATATTTGGGAGCATTAACTAAAAATACAAAATTACTTTTTGGAATAATAATTAATCTTATTGAACATATCAAAATATACCACTACTGTTAGCATTCCCTTTTTTAACGTATATAAAGTATAAAAAGTCTGAATATAAAAAGTCATGTCATATGAATTTATATACTGTATATTTTATTTTTTGGAAGGTGGTGTAGAAGGAGACACATTGATTGATTTTGGCTGTGGACCGACCATCTACCATCTCCTCTCTGCTTGTGAAGTATTTAACACCATAATCTCCTCTGATTTTCTTGAATCAAACCTCGCTGAATTACAAAAATGGCTGAAGAAGGATCCCAAAGCTTTTGATTGGACACATGTTATCAAATGTGTATGCGAGCTTGAAGGGAACAGGTACGCTCAGTGTCCTCATTTAGGATGATCATAACTTAAGTGATTTGGGGGATATTTTCACAGTTTAGAGATAAATCCCAGTTTGAAGATAGATAGCTGAGAGGGATAAAATACCAACCACGTAGCTCCCAACTGGCATTTTTCCAAACAGCCTGTAATGTGGCTGATGCTAATTGGATTGTATTTTATCTCTCGTCACTTTCTCTTGCTTTAATAAAGATCACTCTGACTCTGCAACTTATTAGAATAAAAATTCACCGATGAGTTTTCGGTACTTGTTTCCTAGCACGGCGCCACCGATGTCAATTGTATGACATCGGGTCGGAAAAATCAGTTGCATCGCATGCGACCAAATCGCATGCGATGCGACCGATTCAACCCGATTTTTAATTGTACAGCCACCCTGATAGCTGATTACAATGTTAAATGCCCCCCCAGATCCGATTTTTATTTGTATACCCACCTTGATGGGTAATTACTATGTCAAATGCCCCCCCATTGTTAACGCCACGCCACGATAAACGCCAACCCGAAGCTTGGCGAGCGCAGCGAGCCTGTGAGGGGCGGCGGTACGCGTCCTCCGACCTTTTCATACCCCTACTATCCACGTCGGTGTGGAGTCGATTCTATATAGTGTGGCAAGAGCAGCGAGCCACCGCGCCCGAAGCGTGGCGAGCGCAGCGAGCCCCGCAAGGGGACGCGCATTACTTCACACTTATTACGTGTCCCCTCGCCACGCTTCAGGCTCGGTGGCTCGCTGCGCTCGCCACACTATATAAAATCAACTCCACGCCTACGTGAATAGTGGGGGTAGGAAAAGGTAGGAGGATGCGTACCGCCGCCCCTCGCGGGCTCGCTGCACTCGGCATGCTTCGGGTTGGCATTGATCGTGGCGTTGCGTTAACAATGGGGGGGCATTTAACATTGGGCCCAATTTAAAATCAGGTCTGAGGGACCATTTAACATTCGGTCCAATGTAAAAATCGTTATAATGGCATGCGATGCGAACGATTTTTAAATTGTATAGAAACGTCTTTAAAGCCCGAAAATCGGGTCGGTCGTGTCTGATCAGGTCCCATCGCATACCTTAAGTTATGGTATGCGATGGGACCCGACGGGCGCCGTGCTAGGAAACAAGTACCGAGTTTTCTTAGGCATCTCAGACGGGATACGATTCATATGTGTATATATATATATATATATATATATATATATATATATATATAAAGAAATACAGGATACCCAAACCGCGCACAGTAATGGCGTAGCAGCAACTCTGAGGGTCCCCTGTTAGACAGGACCCCGGTTGGTTTAGAGATAAAGAAAGGAGGTTCAGAGTGCGCTATCAGAAATTGTTAGACAATTTTTAAATTACATACAATTTAATAAAAAGTGCCTATTCAAGGCAACATATAAAACAAAAGCACTTTTTACAGCATGTAATGATTGGCTCTCAGTTATTTGTGTTGTTCTTTTGGTGAAGCAGGCCCAACGCGTTTCGTCAGAAAAGTGACTTCATCAGGGGCTTATAAGCAGAGAACTTTAACAACCAAGTGGCACTGTAAAATTCAATACAAACATTCAATGAATAAAATGGAGGATAAAATCCCTCTTAACATTATTAAAATCAGCATACAATCCGATGAAGAGATAGAATAATGGATAGGAGGATGAAGAAGAGGAGTGATAATGAAATACATAATAGGAGAGAAGTGATCATAGAATATATGACTATAATGGTATAAGTGTATAATGATGTTATACCGTTTAATTATAAACCGCTTATGGACCATGACCCGATCCGTGAACATCAAAATTAAAGTGAAATAACTGGTGAACGTAGTATTCGTTCGTATGATCGCGAGTAAATGTTTAAGATCATTTGTAGTGAGACCATGTTATTAGGTGAAAATAACATATTATTTACATTTTAAAGAGGGAGTGGGTTTTGTGCCCGTGATTTTTCATATAGTGCGTAAAGGGTCCACCGGAGAGAGAGATGGAGTGGTATTTTAGGAATATGGATATACCTTTATGTAGGCTAAAAGTGTTTTACAGGTTTTCCGAGGAACTTCAGTAGTGCATACCATTACAATACATATCTGGGGAAAGATGTACAGTAGTGTGTTGAAAAAAATCCCCTATAATTTTGGGGTCAATACGTGTCCTTTAGTGAGAATAATATTGTAATTACTTACAAATTTACATAGGTAGAAATGATCCGACCCGATCAGTGGGGATAAGAAACTGCCCCAGAACCGAATAAGATCTCAATAAAAGATTTTAGCTTCCGCAACAATATTTGCCCATCTATAAATGAGGGAAGCCAAAATGGGGTGGTTTTCAATATTCTCTATTACATACGAGTTATTTATATGTGACAGTGAAAAAATACCAGAAGTTGAGGTATGACACTTACATAGAACAGGACAACAGGATGTGTACTCTCTGGAAGTGTACCGTTAAAGCACATATCTGGGGAAAAAATGTACATAGGGATATTTATAACTCCTAAATTTAGGGTGATTAGGTGTTCTTTTGGTGAGAATAAGGTATAGTTACTTACATACTATTCAGAAATTTAGTCACACGGACCTATAAGGTCGGACTCGATTAGCGGGGATGAGAATCTGCCCAAAACTGATATGGTCACAATAAGGGATTTAATTCCACAATAAAAATCGCCCATCTAAAAAAATAGGGAAGCCAGAATGGGGTGGATTTCAATATTATATACATGTCATTTTCTTATGACAGTAAATAAACATTAACAGTTAAAGTGTAACACTTACATGGGTCAGGATAACCGGATGTGTACTCTCTGGAGTCCAGAACAGAATGAAAACCAGTTGCTCAGACTGGCTATATATAGGGATTCAGAGGATTACCTCACTTCCTGTCAGAGCAATGTGTTGAAATTAAGTCCATTCTGAATAAAGACATTTTTAACCGTATTAGAGTGACCTATTAGTCGAGGTCAATACTAGGTTAACATAGTGTATCTTATACGTGAACATTTTATAAGCTAATGTGTATCCAATGTCCTAAAAACCCGTATTAAGCGGTGGAACGCAAGGCAGACGCGCCGTGCATTCCAAATGGCGGCCATTTTTATTTTACATCGGAGGAAAAAACTTGAAAAAACGCGAGTGATTAACTATACAATATTTCTTATAGGGCTCTAGTGTTGGGGCCAGGTGATTAGAGCCCTAATGTTAACATCGGAGCTTATTTGTGCGGAATAACGGAGTTCTCTCCGTATTCCGTTCAGATTACAGCGGAAGTGACATTCCGCTCATCAATCTAGCTGCTGCCCTTACTTAGTTCTGGCGGAAAGCGTCCTTGAACGTCTTCCCCGCTAGTATCTCTTATTAATCTGCATTGGACCTGGAGTGGATCTTCAACTAAGGTTCCGGGCTTTTAACATCCCATATTGTCTGTGCATTCTATTGTGGGTGTTCCACTAATGTATAATTACTTTAGATGTGTGTCTTATAGAAAAAAAGGGGGGACCTTTTCCATGTGCTTATGGATGGTGTTTTTAAGGGGATTATATAGACAGTAATACAAATTATTGGGTAAGTGTCCTCCAGAATAAGTATTAAGAATTTGAACGTATACAAGGTACCCCTGATCCTATTTACAAATGTGACTTCAAGATCTAGGGAAGACCTCACTTTTTGGTTATTGGATCACTGTCACATTTCCATCGAGATTGCATGTGGGGTCAACATCCTGATTGTAACATTGATGGGAACTCCCATTCGATTTTTTAAAAGAATTGAGAGCATCCCACTTTCACATTCACATGGAAAAAACATGTATATATGCTATTTACAATTTCAAAGAACCCTATTTTTATTTCTAAAGAATGGGACCAGCCACCAGATAGGGAGTTGATTTTGATGTAGCCTTATAGGAAGAGGACAAGAAAGAGAAAGGAAAGGCGTGAATGGTTTTATAAAAACGCTACTATATCGACTCCTTCATTCAAGCCCTTTGGGCTGAGCGAGTCTAGAGTATATATCCAGAAACTCTCCTTCTTAATAAGATCCTGGTCCCGATTGCCACCTCTTGGATTGACAGGAACCCGCTCGATGATAGTGAAGCTGAAATTTTCTTTTGTCACAGTTGAGTTATGTTTGTCGAGGTAATGTTTAGGTAAACTGTGGACCTTTACTTTGTAAAGTAAAGGTCCACAGTTTACCTAAACATTACCCCGACAAACATAACTCAACTGTGACAAAAGAAAATTTCAGCTTCACTATCATCGAGCGGGTTCCTGTCAATCCAAGAGGTGGCAATCGGGACCAGGATCTTATTAATAAGGAGAGTTTCTGGATATATACTCTAGACTCGCTCAGCCCAAAGGGCTTGAATGAAGGAGTCGATATAGTAGCGTTTTTATAAAACCATTCACGCCTTTCCTTTCTCTTTCTTGTCCTCTTCCTATAAGGCTACATCAAAATCAACTCCCTATCTGGTGGCTGGTCCCATTCTTTAGAAATAAAAATAGGGTTCTTTGAAATTGTAAATAGCATATATACATGTTTTTTCCATGTGAATGTGAAAGTGGGATGCTCTCAATTCTTTTAAAAAATCGAATGGGAGTTCCCATCAATGTTACAATCAGGATGTTGACCCCACATGCAATCTCGATGGAAATGTGACAGTGATCCAATAACCAAAAAGTGAGGTCTTCCCTAGATCTTGAAGTCACATTTGTAAATAGGATCAGGGGTACCTTGTATACGTTCAAATTCTTAATACTTATTCTGGAGGACACTTACCCAATAATTTGTATTACTGTCTATATAATCCCCTTAAAAACACCATCCATAAGCACATGGAAAAGGTCCCCCCTTTTTTTCTATAAGACACACATCTAAAGTAATTATACATTAGTGGAACACCCACAATAGAATGCACAGACAATATGGGATGTTAAAAGCCCGGAACCTTAGTTGAAGATCCACTCCAGGTCCAATGCAGATTAATAAGAGATACTAGCGGGGAAGACGTTCAAGGACGCTTTCCGCCAGAACTAAGTAAGGGCAGCGGCTAGATTGATGAGCGGAACGTCACTTCCGCTGTAATCTGAACGGAATACGGAGAGAACTCCGTTATTCCGCACAAATAAGCTCCGATGTTAACATTAGGGCTCTAATCACCTGGCCCCAACACTAGAGCCCTATAAGAAATATTGTATAGTTAATCACTCGCATTTTTTCAAGTTTTTTCCTCCGATGTAAAATAAAAATGGCCGCCATTTGGAACGCACGGCGCGTCTGCCTTGCGTTCCACCGCTTAATAAAGGTTTTTAGGACATTGGATACACATTAGCTTATAAAAGGTTCACGTATAAGATACACTATGTTAACCTAGTATTGACCTCGACTAATAGGTCACTCTAATACGGTTAAAAATGTCTTTATTCAGAATGGACTTAATTTCAACACATTGCTCTGACAGGAAGTGAGGTAATCCTCTGAATCCCTATATATAGCCAGTCTGAGCAACTGGTTTTCATTCTGTTCTGGACTCCAGAGAGTACACATCCGGTTATCCTGACCCATGTAAGTGTTACACTTTAACTGTTAATGTTTATTTACTGTCATAAGAAAATGACATGTATATAATATTGAAATCCACCCCATTCTGGCTTCCCTATTTTTTTAGATGGGCGATTTTTATTGTGGAATTAAATCCCTTATTGTGACCATATCAGTTTTGGGCAGATTCTCATCCCCGCTAATCGGGTCCGACCTTATAGGTCCATGTGACTAAATTTCTGAATAGTATGTAAGTAACTATACCTTATTCTCACCAAAAGAACACCTAATCACCCTAAATTTAGGAGTTATAAATATCCCTATGTAAATTTTTTCCCCAGATATGTGCTTTAACGGTACACTTCCAGAGAGTACACATCCTGTTGTCCTGTTCTATGTAAGTGTCATACCTCAACTTCTGGTATTTTTTCACTGTCACATATAAATAACTTGTATGTAATAGAGAATATTGAAAACCACCCCATTTTGGCTTCCCTCATTTATAGATGGGCAAATATTGTTGCGGAAGCTAAAATCTTTTATTGAGATCTTATTCGGTTCTGGGGCAGTTTCTTATCCCCACTGATCGGGTCGGATCATTTCTACCTATGTAAATTTGTAAGTAATTACAATATTATTCTCACTAAAGGACACGTATTGACCCCAAAATTATAGGGGATTTTTTTCAACACACTACTGTACATCTTTCCCCAGATATGTATTGTAATGGTATGCACTACTGAAGTTCCTCGGAAAACCTGTAAAACACTTTTAGCCTACATAAAGGTATATCCATATTCCTAAAATACCACTCCATCTCTCTCTCCGGTGGACCCTTTACGCACTATATGAAAAATCACGGGCACAAAACCCACTCCCTCTTTAAAATGTAAATAATATGTTATTTTCACCTAATAACATGGTCTCACTACAAATGATCTTAAACATTTACTCGCGATCATACGAACGAATACTACGTTCACCAGTTATTTCACTTTAATTTTGATGTTCACGGATCGGGTCATGGTCCATAAGCGGTTTATAATTAAACGGTATAACATCATTATATACTTATACCATTATAGTCATATATTCTATGATCACTTCTCTCCTATTATGTATTTCATTATCACTCCTCTTCTTCATCCTCCTATCCATTATTCTATCTCTTCATCGGATTGTATGCTGATTTTAATAATGTTAAGAGGGATTTTATCCTCCATTTTATTCATTGAATGTTTGTATTGAATTTTACAGTGCCACTTGGTTGTTAAAGTTCTCTGCTTATAAGCCCCTGATGAAGTCACTTTTCTGACGAAACGCGTTGGGCCTGCTTCACCAAAAGAACAACACAAATAACTGAGAGCCAATCATTACATGCTGTAAAAAGTGCTTTTGTTTTATATGTTGCCTTGAATAGGCACTTTTTATTAAATTGTATGTAATTTAAAAATTGTCTAACAATTTCTGATAGCGCACTCTGAACCTCCTTTCTTATATATATATATATATATATATATATATATATATATATATATATATAGGACAGTGCATGGGCGGCACTCGGATATAATAAATCTCACTTGAAGCGGGTATGTAATCAACGTTTCAAGAATTTTTATTTAATGTCTCGTCATCAGGATATACAAAACAATATGAAACCACATACATTTATATACATACCCTCACCAGTGATACATTGCGGCTGTGGCAGGAAATCGGGTTCGCGCTGCCAGCTGACGTCACACGCATCACTGTAGCCATGACCACAGGTACGGCATCCAGGATGTGGAAATACGTCAGGGCGCCGCTCACCGCGCTCACGCATCGCCATGACAACAGAATAAACAAAATATTGAAAATGTAAACAGACACTGCAAAACAGCCACATACATCAAAGGGCTATAGAATACAAGAGATACAGCATTACAGCAATAAATACAGAATCTTATTAAAGATGCAATAAACTAAGTTTAAATTCAGTTAGAAACAGCGAAGGATGTACACATAATGCTTTCATTTATAAAAAACAGTGTAAACCTGGTGCCTCATTCAAACCACCGGGTGCTAACGTCCCCAATCTCTAAATCCAACTCGCCTCTTTTCTCAGCAATTGTAAGGCACGGTCACCACCACGTATAGAAACGGGTACATGGTCAATAATAATACATTTTAAGGCTGCCTCCATATGCCTGGCCTGGAGAAAATGGCATGCGACCGGCTGGTCACTACTCCCCTTCTCCAGAGCAGCCTTAATTGAGGACCGGTGTCCAGCGAGACGTTCCCGTAACGTTCTCTCTGTCTTTCCGACATAGTTTAAGGAACAAGGACAAGACAACATGTTATTGAATCAAATGCGAATAGGGTCCCTGGGACCCGATTTTACATTGGATTCAATGTAAAATATTCCCTAGACCCCCAATTTTACACCGTAAACCCCACCCCACGATTGACGCTAACCCGAAGCGTGGCGAGCGCAGCGAGCCCGCGAGGGGCGGCGGTGCGCGTCCTCCGACCTTTTCATTCCCCTACTATCCACGTCGGCGTGGAGTGTAGAATATAAAGTGTGGCGAGCGCAGCGAGCCACCGAGCCCGAAGCGTGGTGAGCCCCGCGAGGGGACGCGTATTACTTCACAGGTATTACTTCACACGATTGACGCTAACCCGAAGCGTGGCGAGCGCAGCGAGCCCGCGAGGGGCGGCGGTGCGCGTCCTCCGACCTTTTCATTCCCCTACTATCCACGTCGGCGTGGAGTGTAGAATATAAAGTGTGGCGAGCGCAGCGAGCCACCGAGCCCGAAGCGTGGTGAGCCCCGCGAGGGGACGCGTATTACTTCACAGGTATACGCGTCCCCTCACGGGGCTCGCTGCGCTCGCCCCGCTTCGGGCTCGATTCTCAACTCCATGCCGACGTGGATAGTAGGGGAATGAAAAGGTCCTAGGACGCGCACCACCGCCGCTCGCCACGCTTCGGGTTCACGTCAATTGTGGGGTGATGACGGGGACATATATAATGTGAAATGGGTCATATTGGCCCATTTCACATTTTTTACTATGTGAGATGGACTTAATCAAGTCCATCTCATTGTGTGCCATTATAATGGCACAAGACCGATGCGATGCTCCCGATTTCAATGTAAAAAAATATTTTAAAATTGAAGCCTATGGCAAAATCGCGGGCATCGCGTCGGTCGCGTCGGGTCCATCGCGGGCATCGTGTACCTTAACTTAAAGGTACACGATGCCCGCGATTGTGGCCGTGCTAGGAAACAAGTACCCAATATTTTGTTTATTCTGTTGTCATGGCAATGCGTGAGCGCGGTGAGCGGCGCCCTGACGTATTTCCACATCCTGGATGCCGTACCTGTGGTCATGGCTACAGTGATGCGTGTGACGTCAGCTGGCAGCGCGAACCCGATTTCCCGCCACAGCCGCAATGTATCACTGGTGAGGGTATGTATATAAATGTATGTGGTTTCATATTGTTTTGTATATCCTGATGACGAGACATTAAATAAAGAGTCTCGAAACGTTGATTACATACCCGCTTTATCCGAGTGCCGCCCACGCACTGTCCTGTATTGGGACTCCACGCCAGGAGTATCCAGGGAAGGCACCGGGCAAGCCGTTTGGTGAGAGGAGTGCATACCCATTGCTGTTTGTATATATATATATATATATATATATATATATATATATATATATATATATATATATATATATATAGATGAAGGGCCAATGCAGTGATCTATCAAGGAGAATACTCAGAAAGTAATGTTCATTGCTGATTTTGGGATGTCATGTCCTGGCATATGGATTCAATTTTAGCTGTAAAGTGGATGGCAAATTCAATGGCAGAACATGAGAAGGGGAGGCAAGGAGGTTGCATTAAGAAGATACTGTATATAGTATATTTTGTTGAGGTTAATCCCTGCCTGTGGGCTAAGAACTTTGATAAATATTAGATGCCTTTTATATTGTGTTTTAGGGGGGAATTCAATCCAGGATCACGGCTGTCGATCCCTCCCGACAGCCATGATCCTGGCCTGTTTGCAGTCTGATTGCCAGCTAAACAACAGGCAGGATTCAATGTCCCGCCTGCCAATCGGCCTAAAGGGGCGTGGCCACAAACGCCCGTGGATTGTCGATCTGTGAGCGAGAATCCAGAGGCGTTATCGGCAGAACGGGCCTGACAGCTTCTAAACTCAGGCCCGTTCTGCCGTGATCCTACTTCAATGCTGTCGCTAAAGACAGAATTGAATAGGGAGCCGTCGCTATTTCCCCCGTCGGAAATAGCGGCGGCACATTGAATACCCCCCTTAGTATCCTATTAATAATAGTGTATTATGGAATAATTATGGCTGCCAACAAATGACAAATTATTGTTTAAACATCATGTTATGTGTAACATTTCTAGGGAGACCATTGAAAAAAAGGCTGAGAAGCTCCGCAGTAAGGTGAAACAGGTCCTGAAATGTGATGCATTGAAAACTAACCCATACGATCCTATTGTTCTGCCCCCCGCTGATTGTCTCCTCACCTGCCTCTGCCTAGAAGCCCCCTGTAAGGACATGGAATCATTTTGTAACGTTCTGAAAAATTTTCAAAAATTGATTAAACCAGGGGGACATTTATTGGTTTTAAGCGTGCTTAATTCTACATTTTACTATGTCGGTAACAAACGGTTTGAGAGCTTGTGCATTACAAAAGATGACTTGGAGAAGGCTTTTCAAGAGGCTGGATATGAAATTGTGAAATTGGTAGTTACTCCACAGACTAATAAGTCAAGTTTGCAAGTCTGTGGCCATGATAGTCATTATTTTGTCCATGCCCGTAAACCACAGTAATGGTAAGCAATAGACATGCCACTTTTCACTTCTTGGAACCACTAAAACGTTGGTAGCCATTGAGCTTTTTTTTTTGCATACATTATCTTTGCTTATCAACTATTCATATGTAGAGCTACCATTCTGTAGTCCACTCCCTTGTCCCCTACTACCATTCAGCAACATACAGTGTTGCCTCACATGTTTGTTATGATCATTGAGTATCAAACTGTCTTCCCATCTGCCAGCTATTGATTATCCACAGGGCGACAGGGGCGGTCACCCCAGGGCCCCCACACATCTGGGGTCCCCACACCGGTTCTTCCCTCCCCTGGTACCTGGCCAGCGCGGGGATCCGGGGCAGCGGGGTCCATGCAGCGCTGGGGATACAGCAGGGGTCCCTGCGGCGGATGGGAAGTCAGCGGCGGTGTCCCTGTGGCGCATGGGAAGTAGTAGCGCTACTAGTTCTCATCCAACACAGAGACCCTGCCGGTGACTGCCCATCCGCCGCAGGGACCCCGCTGCCTCCCCAGCATTACATGGACCCGCTGCCCGGATCACTGCGTCGGCCAGGAACCTGCCTCCATCCAAGGGACGACAACAGCCGACCTGCTTCTGTCCAGGTGGGGGAGCACCACACAATTTTGTTGTCCAGGGTGCCCACAGAACTTAATCTGGCCCTACCACCTGCCATCAACTACCTTTCCTTCAAGCTACAGCAGGTTGCCCATGTTTTTTTTGTCTGCAGACTGTAAGGTTATAGACATGCTTTTACATCTTCTATAGTATATCATTATGCTACAGTATATTGTATTTACAAATTGTGTAGTGTATGCTTATGATTCTATTCTCCATTTTTATTCACTGCTCTTCCTGAAAGGTGCTGGGTATGTTTATTGTGCCTCATAAATAAAAGATAATAATATCACTGAAACAATCAGAAAGTTTTTCCTTTCTTTTTTAAAAAGACTAGTATACAGAAAGTGTTACCTATGGGCTATAGGGCTGAAGCCCCACCTATAAAATCCACCATCCCCCAGGGACTGTCTAGCAGTGACCCCGACAGGAAGTTCTCCCTGCTAATCACAGCCAGACAATCAGGGGCAGATGTATCAAGCATGGTGAAGTCATAAAGTAGACGTTGGTAATGCACCAGTCAACCAACTACTAACTGTCCAGTTACAGGCTGAGTTTGAACAATTACAGTTAGGAGCTGGTTGGCTGGTGCATTGTCAAGCATTGGGTCGAAACCATTAGGTCGAAATGGGTGTAGGTCAACATGGGTGTAGGTCGACTTGGGTCTAGGTCGACCGTTCATTAGGTAAACACAAGCAGTAGGTCAAAATGGGCAAGGTCGACAGTCAAAAGGTCAACATGGGGTTTTTCGCTATTTTTTTACCCATATGTCGACACAGTCGACATGGACACTAAAACGTAGCACCAAGTTCCATGCTATGCTCGACACACTATTTTATTCTCCCACCACACCGTAGTGAATGGTAGGGCATGAAATACCGCCTGTCGGCACATGTCAGCTCAAAGTAACAGTGAAAAAACCCCATGTTGATCTTTCGACTGTCGTCCCTGCCCATGTCGACCTAATGATTGTGTTGACCTAATGACCTGTCGACCTAAACCCATATCGACGTTTCAGCATGTCAACCTAATGGTGATGAGCCAATGCTTGTCGACCTAATACTTGTCGACTTAATGTATACCACTTCAACAGGCCTTATAAATCCGTTCCTCAATCCAAGGGAGGTGTTTTTCCCCATGGGACTGCCAGTCTGGACTGAGATAACAGAGTGATTCCCATGGGATGTATTGCATGTTTACGACTACTGGTTGACATGCAATATATTGACATGGACAGTAGATCACTGCAAGCAAAGGGTTGATCCGGGAATGGTCAACAAATTAAAAGATTGACATGAGGTTTTCATGATTTCTTTCATTTTTTTTTTCCTTTACATATTTTACCATCTACTGAATGTGGATGATGATTGGAAATCGAAAAATGACACACGTGAGAGGGGAAAAGAAATATGTAAAGAACCCCAGCCAGGTAGGAGTGTGAAAAATCACCCTGCCCCAGTAAAAAGGCCCAGGGCAAGGATGTGCAGCGCATACTTAAAGGAAGGTGCGTTGGCAGGTGCAATACTAGTGCATGGTGGAGTGGGTCACAAGTGTAGGTTTCAGGCACCCCCGAGTTTCCCAGCGGGCACATTACACCACGGGCGTCAAGTGGTCAACCACTCAGCATCCAACTAACTATGTCTCTGTTCAAACCTAGGGTCCTTTCCAACCCTTGGCATGGAAATAGATACTTTACTCCAGGGGTGTAAAAAGAACATTGTGGTCCCCATAGCAAAATCTTGTGAGGGCCCCCCCACTCATTGTCACTATAGTGCCCCTTAAAGGGAAGAAGAAAGAGAGAGACACAAAGAGGGTGTTGGGGAAAGAGAGAGAGGGGGGGATGAGGGGTGGTCCTGAAAGAGAGAGAGTGCTCCATGGAAAAAGAGGGAGGAGCACAGGAGGTAGAAAAAGAAAGGAAAGAGTCTGGGGAGAAGAAAATGAAAAGAGAAGAAAGGGATGGTGGAGAGGAAAAAAGGAGACCGGCAAGGGGAAAGAGAGCAGGGGAGGGATAAAAAGAGATAAGAGAGCAGGGAGCACAGGGGAAAGAGTGGGGAGGGAGGGGTTGGGGCAGAATGGGAGGGAGAAAAAGAAGAGAGAGAGTGCAGGAGGGGAAAAAAAGAGGAGAGGAAAGAGGGAGAGCTAAGCATCTTGTACAGTACTCCCTAATTTACCCCAACCCCCACCAACACAGTAAGAGCTATGCACAACACACCTATAGTCAGTGTCAGGTATACTCGGTGCCTATTCAATTTCTCACTGCTGCTACCGCCACCGGACCTCCTTCTCCCTGCATACCCCAGGCCTCTATCCTATGCTGTACAGCTGGGCCTCCTGCTCTCCTCGGTGCTCGCTGCCGCTGGCCACCCTTCTCCCTGCGTACAGGCGGCGATGCGTACAGGTTCTGCGCCGTGCCTCTGTCCTCCGGACTACTATATGGGAGGCGCTGCTTTCCTCACTGCTCTCTGCTCCTTGCACACCGTTGCTGCCGCCAGACAATCTTCTCCCTGTGTACAGGCGGCAATGTGTGTACAGGTGCTGCAGCCATTCCTCTGTCCTCCCCTGTAATGTACAGGCTGCGCCGCTGCCTCCTGCTCTCCTCACTGCTCCACGCTCCTTGCACACTGCTATTGCCGCTGGGGAGCAGAGTGTGAAAAAAAAAACCACAAGAGGGTGCAGGGGAGTGCCTGCCAGGTTCTCGGGCCCCCAAAGCCCCCCGGGCCCCATAGCAGTTGCACCCCCTGCACCCTTGGTAGTTACGCCACTGCTTTACTCTCAATTACATCACTGCTAAAGATAAGAAACAAGTATAAAAGGAATACATTGGAATTAAGTCAGCACATCACAACAGATGTGTCACGACCACCATATCTGCCACTCATGCCTCCCATGCCATGGCTGCCCCTGGGGTTCCTAACAGGGTAATTCAGACCCTGGCACTCACCTCCACTGTCAGTTCCCTTGTTCCTGGGTTACGCTGTCATCTCATGGCGACAGTGGTAGCGTGTGCGACGGTGACATGCGGGGCCTGGACGGCATGGGGCCTGCGTTGCCATAGTGTTCTATGTCCTGTCTGGGTCTGGCTGGACACGCTGGCTGGTGCATACTGCATATACTTCCTGCTTCTGAAACCTGTCGCCCCCCCCCCTGGCGGCCATCTTGTTGGTTTCTCCTATCAGGCTGCACTGCCAATTTCCGTTCAACCAATCACAGTGCAGCTCTCCCTTCAAAAACTGACTTGCTGGGCCAAACCAGCAGTCACTACAATGATGTCCTTATGCTAGGCACCTGACTCTCCTTGTAGCGCTGCTAGTTCTTGTTCCAGAGACTCTGGGCCTTATTCTGATCGGAGCGGCCAAACGTGCGTACGTTCACTATTAACGTACGCTAGCCGTTCGCGGCCGTTAGGGTTAAGTCCACCCACAAATCAGCCGCTTACGTACGGGCAGAAATAACGTAGAAGGGGAGTGGCGTACAAATGAGCGTACGGCAACGTACGCGGACGGCCCAGCCCTTGCACTCCGACAACAGGCGTACAACTGAGCGTACGGCGCCGTTTACGGACGTCTTTCGTCCGTCTTCCCACCGACTTCTTGCGGAGATCTGAGCGTACGCCAGCTTGCACGGACGGGTCCCTATTGTTTTCAATGGAAAACACAGCTTGTCACCGCTCGTGAGAGTGAGCGTACGTCCGTGTACGCTGCCATACCCTTCACATATATGGACCTGCACATCTTGCCTTTCAACTACAATTCTGACAATTGATTAATTAATCTATTTGTTAATCTATTATTGTTTTCTATTAACTCAATTGTCTACCTTAATAAAGACCTAATAAAACAACATTTGAGCCCTCATTACATGTATATTTGTTATGTTCTAATGTGGCATTTTAATCACTATCTATGTGTCCCCATATTGCTGTTACTTTTAAATCAAGTTATGTTGGTGTTTCTGTATATGTACTAAATTATGTCCATAATTACTTTGTCCACAATGTGTAACATGTATACCTACCCTGATGTTATGTGTGATGTTTTAATCTAACAACATTAAACATTCATGCATTTTCACTATGTGTTATTTTACTCAAAAACACACACATTCACACATCAATCATTACCCCTCACCTCAAATTACAAGTATAACTTACAGTACACATCTGTATGTACCTACCCTTACAAGCCCTCTAACATATTTCTGATTAAAAACACAGGCAATTTCGAACTGTACATAAACTTTTATTTAGAACAAAAATAATAAGGGGGGGGGGATAAAAAAAAATTAAATGCGGGCCTCCAGAAGGCCAAACAGGATCTGGAGGTACAGGAGGGTGAGGACGATCTCCCGCATTAGGGCTGCCACCTCCTCCTGCTGCTGTTCAGTGTCTGTAATGAAGGGATAAAACAAAAAATTAATATATAACATACACAAATGTTTGTTGTATTTGTACATAATAAAAAGTTCAGAGTTATGTGTGAAGGCCACATACATTTAGAAACTACATTGAAGATGGGTCTGCTGTAAACACAGTACTAAAAAATAATATGTTAACACACACATACTGTACATAGTAAATAACATTAATTCAATTACTCCTTCTTGAATGTATGTATGCTGAGACCCAATTGGTAGTTTGGTTTTGGGGGACTGTCCTCTAACCTCACAATTAGGCTGTGCTATTTAAGGGTTATGACATTGTTGTGGCTTAAGCACTCCTTACTATTTTAAATTTAGGACATTGCTGTACAAATTATAGGCCTACAGCTATGTTTGTAAAGCATGCATCCGCATGGCCTCACACACTATTAACAAAACAATCTCTACATTTATGTTGCACATCATGCTGGGAACTGGAGTTACCCAACACCTGGAGCCACATTACTACCACACCACTAATGTCGGATATCTCATTGGATGTACTGTTATGTCAATTATTCAAGGGGTGAGGCATGGCCACACTCAAAAAAACCACCAAGGGGACCCTTGTTCCTGGAGAAGGACAGGACACACCTCATGGTCGCCCTGCAGTGATATGTTGCAACTAATGTTGATGTTGGATACACATATGTGGTTGTTGTGATTGTTTATGTGTAGAAATGTGTAGGTAAACATTAGACACATTATTTACTTACGGCTACTTGAGCCATCCTGGTCGCCGCTGGTTGGCTGTGCGGTGGTTGGGGGGATCAGGAGCAAGGGGGATGGGATGGGAATTTGGATAGAGGTAGTGGGTGTGAGTGGGGATTGGAGAGGTTTGGGGGTGGGTGGTGGAGAGGTGTAGGGGGGTAGGAAATGGGGTGGGGAGGGGGTGGGGGTGGGGGTAGGGGAGGGGGTTGGGGAGGGGGTAGGGGAGGGGGTAGGGGAGGGGGTTGGGGAGGGGGTAGGGGAGGGGGTTGGGGAGGGGGTGGGGGTAGGGGTGTGGGTGGGGGTAGGGGTGTGGGTGGGGGTGGGGGTTGGGGAGGGGGTGGGGGTTGGGGTGGGGGTGGGGGTTGGGGAGGGGGTGGGGGAAGGGGATGGGGAAATTGTGTGGGCCCCAGCTTGAGCCATTGTCTCGGCCTCCTCTTCCTCCTCCTCCTCTTCCTCCTTCTCCTCTTCCTCCTCCTCTTCCTCCTCCTCCTCTTCCTCCTTCTCCTCTTCCTCCTCCTCTTCTTCCTCCTCCTCCTCTTCCTCCTCCTCTTCCTCCTTCTCCTCTTCCTCCTCCTCTTCTTCCTCCTCCTCCTCTTCCTCCTCCAGGGCTGCCTGCTCCTGGGCTGCCTGGTCCCGGGCTGCCTGCTCCCGGGCTTCCATGCGTGCCCTTGCCCGTGCTGAAATGTTCATGTTGATGACATCGAAATCGAAGATTGGGTTGCATAAAAAAGGGGGAAAGAAAAATTCACATTAGTCATGCTCATAACCTTCCAAATTATCATTGCTGTTATATTTCAGACATTTATCATGCAAACTAATTGATATGCTACACCCAAAAACTGAGCAACTACTTAAACCCCCCCCTATACACCCCCTATACACCCCCTATACACCCCATATACACCCCCTATACACCCCCTATACACCCCATATACACCCCCTATACACCCCCTATACACCCCCTATACACCCCCTATACACCCCATATACACCCCATATACACCCCCTATACACCCCCTATACACCCCATATACACCCCATATACACCCCCTATACACCCCATATACACCCCCTATACACCCCATACTCAGGAACATATTTATAAAAAGTACAGAAAACATTTGCAAAAAAACGCAGGCATACTAGTAAATAAAAACTTACATCGGGCAATATGGCGGCGAAGTGATGATAGCAACACTGGCTGCCGCCGGCGCAGGTCAGACCAGCGCCGCTCAACTTGGCCCAGGCTCCTGTGAACGCCGGTCCGGGCGAAGATTAGCTGGCAGGCAGCATTATATGCCCGCCGCTTGTCATTATTTGACACATAAGGGCCCCTGGGCCCGAGGCGGCGGTCCATGACCTCAACCAAGGCCAATAGCTCCTGGGTAGAAAACGCCCTAGCCCTGGTTGAAGTCATGGTGGCATGGCGCAGTTATTAATTGCAGGTACATATATCACTTTTGGTGCTTGCTGATTGGTGTAAAAAATTGTTTGTTTGGTATTAACTTTATTAATCCTTCTTACATTAACAAACTGGATGCGAATAGAAACTTACGCGGACCGTTCCGATATACACAGACCAAAACCAACAGCATGCATTTAATGTATAGAGAGGAACTGTATATACAGTGTGCGAAAAATAATACACGCAAGCGTCTACTTACAAATACGCTGCTTAAAGGGGGGCACAATACACCGTTTTCCATGGAGAGACGTACTGTATATACAGTGTGCGGAAAATAATACACGCAAGCGTCTACTTACAAATACGCTGCTTAAAGGGGGGCACAATACACCGTTTTCCATGGAGAGACGTACTGTATATAAAGTGTGCGGAAAATAATACACGCAAGCGTCTACTTACAAATACGCTGCTTAAAGGGGCACAATGCAACATGTTGGTGTATGACAATTTCAGACTCATTACATATGTAAGGAAAGCATTATAACGTGATGTTTTGAAATGTGACTCACAAAGCATACACGAACTCCAACAGATACCAGCTGACAACACTCATCATTGGAATGACAGGTGCACACATTTCACGATGCAGAACACAATGCTCCACAACCTGTGTATGTGCATATACAGGTGATTGATCAGGTGCGCGGAGACCTGCGTAATTTAAGCGGCAGTTATCGGCGGGAAATATCGGCGTAAATTAGCAAGTCCATTGCGGGAAAAAATATACGCCCCCTTGTTCATGGCGGGAGATTAACATATAAATATTCAGTCAGATGCAGGCCACAATTGCTGCAAACATGTCTAGTTCAGACGATTCCGCAGCTGAGGACGCTCTCCAGAGAGCCAGAGCAGAATCCTTGCTGGAAAGGTTGAGGCAGAGGGAGCAGGAGAGGACAAGGAGGACCCAAGACCAAGCGGGCCCCTCAGTAACAGGCCCTGTTCAACCTCCACCAGCTCCACAAGGGCCAAGCAACCAGCCAGAACAAGAGGTTGCATCTCTCCAAACAGGTGTGACCCAGCAGGTGCATGGTGAGAGAACTGGGGCCACCAGAAAACAGGCTGCAACATCGAGGGTGAGGACTGAGCAGGATGCCACCACCATAAAGAGAAACCCTGCATTTGTAGAGGCCGAATTAAGAATCTTAGTGCCCAGGGCACGCGAATGGATAGAATTGGCAACCAGGAAGCCGGGTGCCAGTGCAAGGAGAAAGCTTTGGGACAAGATCACAGAGGAAGTGAACCAGGTGTCACCAGTGGTCAGAGATTGGCTAGCGGTGAAGAAAAGGTTAGTGTGTTTGTCAGGGCTATTTTTCAGCAGGCTCCAGCAGGAACTGAGGCCCTTATTCTAGTTCACTCAGACAAAATATTTGTTAGATGGACAAAACCATGTGCACTGCAGGTGAGGCAGGTGTTACTTGTGCAGAGATAATCAGATTTGGGTGGGGTTTTACACCTGCCTCACCTGCAGTGCACATGGTTTTGACCATCTAAGAAATATGTGGTCAGAAAGAGTGACCTAGAACAAGGGCCTCAGTTGCTGCTGGAGCCTGCTGAAAAATAGCCCTGGTGTTTGTCCCCCTGATAATGTCATATGTGTTTACATATGTTACATGTATGTTTTGAGAATAATAGAAAGGTGTGTTTGTAGATAGTGCTACACTTCAATGTCACATGTGAACACAACCATGTCTAATAACCCACATTGATATATGAAACATGCACCATTGGTGTGATGTGAGGTTATGGGCACAGTTCTGCTCATGTGAAGTATGTGATGGGACAAGAGAAAGTGTGTTTTTGAAAGAGTTGTTGTAACATGTTCCATATGATGCTACTGAAACAAGAATGAGCAAACTGTGCACATGTAGCTGGTGAGAAACTACACATCCCAGTATGCCATCCCATAGTTAAATTACTCCATAATAACCACATTGTCAAGCTATGGTGGAATGTGTAGTTTCACAACAGGTGGAGGTGCATAATTTGGCCATGGATGATGTCATTTCTGCATAGTGATGTATGTATGTGCATTTAGTGGCCTAATGAATGTGATGAGACACTGAAATGCCTCGTAATGGAGACATGAATGTGTGTGTGGGACACATATGGCTAAAAAACATAAGATCACCCACACTAGGAAATGTCACGTAGCTAGGGGTACCACCTAGTCCCTTTAATTCCGGACACATATTAATTACACAGGTTCTGTGGCTGGCTGACTTCAAGACTCCACTTCACCTAATTTTAAACTGCCACAGAACCTGTGTAAGTAACATGTGTCCGGAATTAAAGGGACTAGGTGGTAACCCTACACGTAGCACAGTGGTGCACATATCTCATGGTGATATTTGTATTTTTAAACTTGTAGGTGGACTGACTTCAAAACGGCAATGAAGAGAAAGATGACTGACCGGTACAACCACAGCATGTCCACCGGGAGAGGTCCTATGCCCGATCATTTGGAGTATACCCCCCTGGAGGAGGACGCCTTGGACGTCATTGATGTTGCCGAGGTCAGGGGGATCTCCAATATGGACAGTGAGCTCCCGGCGGAGGTCTTTGATGATGCTTTTGATGGTAAGTCACAGTAATGCATTGTATTTTGAAAGAGATTTTTTAGTGCGTATGTGATGGTGACATTGTTTTCAATTATTATCCTAGCAGAAGCAGAAACCCAGGATGTACCGGCAGCATCTTCCTCTGCAGAGCCACAGGTGGACCGAGAGGTCCAGCCTCCACCAAGAAGACACCCCCAGCCCCAGCCACAGGAGACATGGGAAGAGAGCATGATGGTGACGCTGGAGAGGATCGAGCAGCAAGGGGTGGATGCTGCGCTCCGTCAGCAGCAGATTGGGGAATTTTTGGAGGATTGGAAGGCCACAAACAGGCAGCAGTGTGAGGCCTTCAACCGCATTAATGACACTCTGGCGGCTGGCATGCAAAACATTGGCCAACACCTCAGCCGCCTGAATGTCATTCTTGCGGAGCTGCTGCCCACCGCCAGGTCCCTAAGGGACAATCCCCCATCTGCTGCCCCACCCCAAGCTGCTCCCCAACCTTCCACCTCTGCTGACCCTCCTGTGTCCACTAGGGGAAGACGCCGCAAGCCATCTGACCCAAAGGCCCCTGTCCCCAAGGCCCCATCTAAAAGGGGGAGAAAAGGGCCCAAATAATGAGACCTGGTTCACTTCCTCTGTGGTTGGACCCCAAATGTTTAAATTGCACTGGACATCCACTTCCTGAGTTGGCCATCTATCCATTTGCGTGCCATGGGCATTAAAGTTCTTATTTTGACCTCTACAAATGCAGGATAAATTTTTGGTGGTGTGTATCTTGCTTAGTATTCACCCTGGTTGTTGCAGTATGTATTCTGGTGTCCCCATTTCTTTCACCATTGCATTTGCAGGGTAACACATGTTTGGAGATATGCAACCTCTTGTTCTGGCTGTTTTTTTATTTTTGTGTCTATTTTATTTGTTTATTTCATTTCTGACATTAAAGTGTTCACACTTTAAGCTGTGATGCTGAACAGCAAATAAATTTCTTTTACCAATTAAATCAAAATTGTTGTATGTGTAATTTCTTGTGTGAAACAAATACTAGATTTATGTGTACTTACTGACCAGGGTATTTTTGAACATTTGTTGAAGTGTGGTCGAAGTTTCCCATGTGTAACCCTCTCCATGGCCATTCCCATGTTCCTATCCAACTTTTCCCTGCTAATTAGTTTGTGTCAGCACATGTGCAGAGCAACTTAATAGGTGAGAAAGCAGTTTGTGTGCAGGTGAGGTAGCTCCTACAGTAGTAGGTAAAAGCAGGTCCAGAACAATGCTTTCCTCATGGAGTGGGTGAGGCAGACAAACAAGGGTGAAAAGGTAAATTTGTGTAGGAATGCATATGTGTCCTCCCTAAAAAAAAGATGTGTGAATGGGCCAAACATGATAAAATTGCTTGTGAACAAACATGTATAAGTTTTTACATATATATGATTTGACAGTATCATAAGCAGATGTAGGAATCCTTTGTTAGAGAGATGTGAGTGCAATAATGTTATTGGTGGCATCTTACATCCAGAGTGTAGTCAAATCCAATTCATAGCAGATGAGATAGTGGTAGAGTTCTGTATTTTGGGTACTATACAAAGATTGTGTGCAAAATAGTGGTCATGGGCTTCAAACATTGCTGAAACATCCTTTGTAGGTGTTAGATGTGGTTTATGTTCTTGTATCCTAAATACAAAACCTATGTTTGTATTAGAGTGAACACGTTGACACATGTCGACTTGTGTAGATTGAGTGTGCTACTGTGTAAAGTCTATGAAAGCACGTAGTGAATGTGTCTAACTGTTTAGCAAATAGCTACCTTAGCATATATAAGCAGGTCTTCAAAAGATTCTTACCTTAAATTAAACAAACCTTTAAAT
>NC_139226.1:114224120-114459120 GCF_055691185.1 Crinia signifera | reverse complement strand
TGTTTGAAATTTTCTTGAAAATTTGAGAATTTGCTATTCATATTTTAAGCCTCCTAGTGTCCAAAAAAATGAAAATGAGGTTGAAATAATGATGGCAACATAAAGTATACATATGGTCTATGTTAGTTATTAACTATTTTGAGTGGTAAGATTATTTGTCTCACAAGCAGAAAATTTAACATTTTGCAAATCGCAAAATTTTCCATTTTTTTCCGACATTTTGGTATTTTTCACAAAAAAACACAGACTGTATCGACGAAAATTTACCACTAACTTGAAGTACAATGTGTCACGAAAAAACAATCTCAAAATCACTGGGATAAGTAAAAGCAAAAAAAAGTTATCCCCACTTAAGTGATACATGTCAGATTTGAAAAAAAGGGCTCTGTCAGGAACGCAAAAACTGGCTCTGTCAGGAAGGGGTTAATAGACTGCAGCATTGGTTATTACATTCAGGTGTATGTGTTTGAGTAGGAATCAGCGTTAATTAGCAAACTCAGGCGCACGCTGGCATGCGGTATCTGTAGGGGTGGTTTGAGCTGGCGGTTGGCGGCCGCCTGTTTTGTGTCCGAAATGAACGGTGCCTTAGTCGATCGTGCGGTAGTAGCACCGCTCATTTTTGGTGCACACCCCTGTGTACGCCCATATTTACGCCCATTTTCCCTCATTATTTCGGCCGCTCCCCTCAACACGCCCCTATGCCGCCCCCAATACCGTACACTCGCGTACAGGTTTTTTCGCACGTAGAGACCCGTCCGTAAGCGTTGGTGAGTGGTCGCGCCTGCGCATTGGCGAATGTACGCATGCGCAGATCATAAAAAATCCCGGGACGTACGCGTACGGCCCGGCCGCGCCAACCAGAATAAGGCCCTCTATCCGGTATCCTGCTACACCCGCTGTCTTCAACCTTCACATCGCAGACCGATGCTGCCGCCTTAACGGACCAGACAAGGTTAGCCCCCCAAAGGGTTCATCCTTTCTCCAGCCTGACGGTTATTACTCTGCGATCCCTCCTGGTTACAGCTATTAGGGTTGTCAGCACACCCTTCCCGGATTCATCCAATCATCCATTCATCCAACCATTCAATCATCCAACCATCCAATCATCCAACAATCCATAATCCAATCTTTCATTCAATCATTCAATCATTCAATCATCCAATTCGGCAATCCAATCATCCAATTCTTCAAGTTTTCATTTATTTCTTCAATCCTTCAAGTCAAGTCATCTCTTCATCCCAATCACCTGCAAGCTCTACAATAAGTATTGCATATCACTGACTTTGTTTACTCATTATCTACAGTATTATCCTTGTGCCATTCCTCATCTTCTGTACCATCGTATCTTTATTAAAACTGTTTTTTTCTTTTATCCAATTGCCGTCCTCCCTTCTGTCGTCTATGCAAAAACCATATATCAAAGCACCTAGCCTCCGTTTCACTCCAGCCGGTGCTACCGGAAACGTGACAAGATGACAATGCTGAAAGTGTGATTCAGTAGGACAGTGGCATTTCAGTTAGTGATATTGCTGTACATCTCAGTAGGTACTGTGCACCACAACATTCATGAACAACTAGGGTGCAGGAAAATGTGTTCATGTTCTTTACCAAAGCAACTCATAGAAGTTCACAAAACAATACAATGGGATTGTTGTCATGCACTTAGGCCCTTATTCTGATCGGTGCGGATATATCCGCGTGCGTTCGGGCCGCCGATGTTTTGTGTCTGCGCATGTGCAGAGGCGTCTCTGCGCATGTGCGAGCGGGGCGTATGGCCAAATCCCGCATGATATGTGAACACTCCGAACAGGGGGTGGAGAGGGGCGTGAAGGGCTATTTGGGCTCATTACCATATGCATACGCCCCGCGTTTCATGGGAGTTCCCATGAAAACGCTGGGCGTACGTATGGTAATGCGGCCGTGACGCACGTGTAGGGGGCGGACATATGACATCGCCGGATGTCAGCTGCCCGCCCAGATCCCTGCTTTTGCACGGAAAAATGCCCATGTGGTCTGAGGTTGCGGGTGCTGGTGGAGCACTCGGTCCTGCATTCGATGGTCTGCGACCATCGAATGATGGGGGAGGTTCCCTTAGATGGAGGAGGCGTATTCCGTGAAAAATACACGTGCGGTCCGTTCGGCCAGCTTCTTACCGCATACGGACGGAGTTGGCGATCCGTATGGAAGGCAGGGTTTCGCACGCACGGTCCTGGCCGCATAATCGGCTCTGGCCGCACCGATCAGAATAAGGGCCCTAATGCTGTATTATAAGGAGGGAGTGCAGTTGCTGCAGTGTCATTTTAGAGGTGATAATATGTAGGTCCATCTTGTGACACCAGAGATGAAGCAAGTATCCATCAATCTTCTTCACCTTCAAAGAAATTCAAAACAATTCCAACAGCAGAGAAGGTCATTGATGGAAACTGAGTTTTGGGAACATAAGGGTGTGATTTTTGTTGATTTCCTCACCAAGACAGATGCTGTGAATGGTGACCACGATTGTGCCGGTTGCAGAGTGCAATTACTGAAATAAAAATGACCTGGGTTGCTGCCAACAGAAATTATATTGCTGCTGTTATCAGGACAGTTGGGAAGTCTGGTATTTTACAATACACATACTGTATATAGAGTACATCTTCTTCTTCCATTTCTGCTGCCATTCTGTGTAATTCTCTTTATTGGCTTTCAATGAACTGTACTGGTTTATCTCCTCACCCAACTGCATTTCTAGCTCCTCCTCAAAGGCTCCCATACACTTGTGATTTGGCCTGATTTCACCCGATTCCCACCGGCTTGGAGTCGGAGGTTGAATGTGCTGCACATAAGATCAATCTTATTAGCACCCGCATCTGACTTCCCTTGAACACCACCGTTGGCTCCTTTAACATGCGATAAATAAAAAAATAAAAAAAGTTATCATCTAATAAATGACAATATAAGAATAATTACAAACTGACTTAAAGGATGGGAGTTACTGATTCTAATGGCCCCATGCTCCCTGTGCTTGCATCTGATGATGACAGTTTGGGATGCAGTTAGAATCACAGCAGTCGGAATCACGGCAGTCAAAATCCCGACGCCGGATTCCCGACCGCCCAAATCCCGACACTTTCTCCCTCTATGGGTGTCCACAGCACCCATAGAGGGAGAATAAATTAGTGTGCCGAGCATAGTGAGGCACTGGGCCCTCTGCGTGGCGAGCGCAGGGAGCCCGCAAGGGGGGGGATCCGATTCCCCCTCCCTTTTGTCGGGAATTCGGCGGTCGGGATTCCGTCGTCGAGATTTTGACCGCCGGGATTTTGTACCAATACCGACAGTTTAATTATAAATGCTCCATTAACTTGAGTAACTTAAGTTGATGCAAGTGGGTTTTCCACATTTACCCTTATTCCATAATGCAGGGGTACGTAACGTAACAATTTGTGATTGTGTTTCACATCTGAGGTCACTTAATGCCAGTAGGTAAAAAATTTTGGGGGTCATTCTGATCTGAGATTTGATCTAATGATTTTGCCCCCCGTACGCACCTTTCAAATACATTTTTATGCAAAACATCCATTCACAATGTGCCAGGAATGTACTGGCAGCAGGTGGCATTAGTTGGCCCACTAAGCAAATAATACACTGCTTAGCAACTAATATGCTTAGCGAGTCAACCAGAATCAGGCCCCTTATTATCTATGGAGCAGTGACAAAAATGACTCATAATTGATATTGACAAGTGTAACACCCCAAAAGTGTGGAATAATAGGTGCCGTGCATTCCAGTTAACCAGGGGTTAAGATACCCTAGAACCAGGCACAGTTCAGACCTAAAGAGTTAAACACAGACAGGCTGGAGCATGACAGGAGTTCTGCGCTCCAGCGCGTTCTACTCGGCGCGTCCCGCTCCGGCCGCTGTAACTACGCCAAACCGGTCAGCACGATCATCAAGCCCATATAAATACCCCCTGGGCACCAGCACACCCCATCCTTTGATAAAGCTGTGGAATACAGCTAAACGCGTCAGTGGTGCCACCCAGTCCCTATTGAAGGAGGATTATCCAGATCCCATTTGAATCCTCTCATCTTCATCTGTCACCTTCGATCGGGACCTGTCTGAACCAGCCCTATATTGGATACCACCACCAGTTGCAGAACAGGAGCCAACTGCCCACCCCCAGCGTTATCCACCTGCCAAGTAATTTTGGACATCCACTTGGACCAGTATACAGTATATATCTGCTGAGCAGGTCACTGACAGTGCAGGACGATTCCTCAAAGGTGGACGGTAAAACCAACACCCCTTTATTACCATCTTTGGAATGTTGTGAACAAGGGCCCAATAAGAATGGACAGACCCCACCAAAACTCATACCCATCCCCCAAACCCCTCCCCCCCCATATTTATCAGGAATCAAGGGATTCAAAGTCTAGTGCACTAGCATTTTTTAATACTCATTTATTTGATTTTATTTCATTTATTATATGCTTCAGTAATTGCATAGCAATATAAATATTGCATAAACCTATATTATATATCTTTTAAAACTAAATTTGAATGTATTGTGTGTAATAAATTGCATTTTCATTGTGAAACCAGTCCAATTGATGGTGTTTTTCAATTAGCGCTGCTTAAACCCCTTTTTTTCTTTGTACATTCCTTGTATAGGGATTGACTATCCCTACCATCTAGCAGCAGCTTTGTGAAACACCTCTAGTTAAGCACTACAAGCACCACCCTCCAGGGGGTGCTGCAAACTTTTTTCCTTTCCTTGTCGGGACTGACCGGTCTTAGTTAATGAGAGTACCCGGGTACATAGGCCTTAGACCTTGTGATGATATTGTTTTGGTTTAAGAATGATTGCATAAGTAAAATGTAAAAGTCCAAATGTGATTCGACTCGCTGGTGATACCGCGCTCAAGGGTTGATTAGAGCTTTACGTTGGTGAAGTCACCGCTGATCAGTCCGTAGAGTCTATGGCCCGTCCAGTTGATCAGTAACACCGTGACTACTGAATAGTGTTATGCACCGGTGCATCTAATCAATGCTGTATTGGTAGTAGTCTTAAGCAATTACTGTGTTGGAAGGATTCTAGTGTACGCATTGTGAATATTATTGATATTTTCGTATTGTCATAACCTGGGCTGAGGTATACGCCCTATTCTAAAGTTTAAGAGGAAGCTGGCGCTTCTAGTTGCAGGCCCAGAATAAAAGGTCAAAGTTATACCCGTGTCCCTGGTCTGTGTTGCCCATCCTACAGCAGCGAGAAGACTCCTGACTGGACGAAAAAGAGTGGAAGAACCGGTTGCCATTGTGCAAAGTAAGTTAACTGCTTCAATGTTCCCTGGGGCCTACACAAGTGCAGTTAAATCATTTAATTACTGCAAAAGTTAACAATAAACATAATCAATTAATTATAAATTATTCATATCACTTCAAAGAATAAAAGGTACTTGTTTCCTAGAACGGCCACAATCGTGAGTGATCGTGGCTCTTAATTAAGGGACACGATCCTCACGATGTGGCCGATTTTTTACAATTTTTTCACTTTGAATGACAGAAATCGGGTCAATCGGTCGGTCGCGACCAATTAAAATCGGCCGCGATGCGACCGACCGATTGACCCGATTTTTCCATAGACTTCAATGTTAAAAAATCTTTTAACATTGAAATCGGGAGGATCGCGTCGGTCTTGTGCCATTATAATGGCACAAGATGAGATGGACTTGATTAAGTCCATCTCACATAGGGTAAAATGATAAAAAAGGTGAAATGGCCCAATATGACCCATTTCACATTTTTTATGTGCCCGCCATGACCCCACGATAGACGTGAACCCGAAGCGTGGCGAGCGCAGCGAGCCCGCGAGGGGCGGCGGTGCGCGTCCTCCGACCTTTTCATTCCCCTACTATCCACTAGGGCGTGGAGTGAGAATAGAATAGTGTGGCGAGCCACCGAGCCCGAAGCGTGGCGAGCGCAGCGAGCCCCGCGAGGGGACGCGTATACCTGTGAAGTTAGACGCGTCCCCTCGCGGGGCTCGCTGCGCTCGCCACGCTTCGGGCTCGGTGGCTCGCTGCGCTCGCCACACTATTCTATTCTCACTCCACGCCCTAGTGGATAGTAGGGGAATGAAAAGGTCGGAGGACGCGCACCGCCGCCCCTCGCGGGCTCGCTGCGCTCGCCACGCTTCGGGTTGACGTCTATCGTGGGGTCTAGCCCACTTAGTAACATTTGGGGGGGCAATTGAAACAAATCTGGTGAAAAAAAAAAAAAAATCGGGTGAAAAATCGGTCGGTCGGATCGGTCGCATCGTATGCGACCAAATCGCATGCGATGCGATCGATCCGATTTTTTATCTTACGACCACAACGATCTAAATCGTTGTGGCCGTGCTAGGAAACAAGTACCGAATAAAATAACAATAATGGGGCATGACTATAATGTAACTTCTGTCCTTAGAACTTCTGCTATTAATCTATCCCAGGAGAACTAGTGTTGTACAGAAGTAAAAGTCATGTGGTCACTCCTGAGCCTTCAACCCCTTCGATGCCTAGACTTTTTTATCCCATGTACTCCGTTTATTTGTACTCTTTTTAAGCTGGATATTTTCCAACACGTACTGTATCAACAAGTTGTATGCTTAAATACTTGGCAAGTGCCATTGGATTAGAAAGTTGGCTATTTACACTGCAACTATTGGAGGCTCCCCAACATGTAATTAGAAACAGGTCAGAACAAAGTTATGGGCTGGAACATTAGTGGACAGGATTGATGGGAATCATATAATATTATGAAAAGAGGGATTGTGGTGTATGGACTTATTGTAGTAGTGTATGGATCATTGGATAGATACCAAATAGGCTGACAAGAATTAGGTCGACATGCATAAAGGTCGACATGACTGACGGTCGACATGTGGTTAGGTCGACAGGGTCATTACATTGACATGTTGTATCAAAAAAAGTGAAAAACTCCATGTCGACTTTTTGACTGTCGACCTTCTTCATGTCGATATTATGACCTTGTCGACCTAATGACCCTGTCTCTCTAACCCCATGTCGACCTTCATGCATGTCGGCCTAGTGGTGTTGACCTAATCATTTTCAACCTAGTTGTAGACCTAGTGACCGTATACCTAGTAAATACAGCTATTTTAACCAAAAGTTATAGTATTGACTTTGCATAGACACCCCACTGGCAAGAATTAATGGCATATGCTGCTTGCTGGGTGTTTGGTGGACATGGATTCTGTATGGGTCAACAGACACACTTGGCTCAAACTCTACACCTCTTAAACAGATACACTTTGCCATCCAGAATACTTACTCCATTAACTTTCGCAGGATGTGCATTATCTCCAGAGATGTTCTCAGAAAGGTGGTACAGGAGTGTACAGATCTATGGCTCTGAGTCATTGCTACCCAGTTAGTGACAGCCCATAGAAGGTATTGGACAGTGTAGTACATGGTTCCTCTCTTGTCAAATTGCCTCTAGAAAAAAATCCAGAGAAACAGTAACTATTTTCATTTACTATAGGGTCACAACTTCAAAAGTGAGGTGGAGCTGGTGCATACCTCCCAAATGTCCCCATTTACACAGGAAAGCCACATTTTTGTTTTGTTTGTTTTAAATGGTCTCTTAAGACCCACTTCTTTACTACCCATTCTGTGTCACTCCTGTCTGTCTGCCTTGCCCCTTTAGAATGTAAGCTATTACTAGCAAGGCCCTCTATCCTCATGTGCTTTTCTTATTTATTATATATCTCTGCCACCCTAATTTCTGCAGTATTATGTCCCCTGATGAAAGAAACTGTCTTTATTTACTATGTAGTTGTCCTTTTTTTGAATTGTAGTGTGATTTATTATTTAGATGGGTTTTTTTTTTGCTCAATTATGTATTTTTAGGTGCTGCGGACCCCTTGTGGCGCCATATAAAAAAATAATAATAATTATAATAATAATAATTCAATCCACATTCCTGTTTGCATTGGGTAGGAGTCAGAGAGCACCTCCTGCTACACCAGGGATAAATCAGAATCACAGGTATCAGTGTGCACATCCCAAATGCTTTTTAGCACTGGCGATATATCACATGACATCCAATTTCCCTTGAACTCCCCCAGCAGTTCCCCGGGAGTCCTTCTGTGCTATTTTTTACATGCGATAAATCACAGTTAAAAATAGTCGGGATCCCGACTGGCCGGACTCAGACAACATGGCGAGCGCAACAAAGCCCCTTGCGGGCTCGCTGCACTCACCACGCTGTGGGCACGGTGGCTCGCTACGCTCACCACCTGTTCTATTCTTCCTCTATGGGGTTCGTGGACTCCTACGGGGGAGTATAGCTGGTGGCCGACGGGAACCCATCTGTCGGTGTTTTAACAGTCGGGATCCCGACGTCCAGTAAATGACTGTCAGATCCCGACTGTCGGGACCCCGTCCGGCACCCTATGTAGCTGCCAGTCAGTGCTGCAGCCTGACACTGACAGCTGGAGGAACCTTCCCGGCGGTCAGGTATACCTAGGACACAGCGTTGGCACTAGTGATACAGAATATTAAATTCTGGAGGGAAGGGGGGAGCAGGTAGCACCCTGTCCCTCTGCCCAGGCGGCCACTGATGGAGTCCCATTATTTTACATTCCAAACTTACATTGTTGATTTCAAACCCTGCAGATTACTTGCAGAATACTATGTTCTAGGGCAGGGAGATCTCATTGAATAATGGACAGACTGTATCTTTATGAAACATTTGCTCCAGGTAAAACATTAAAGTATTAAGAAATGTGCTAAGACTTGCACTTATAGCATTATCATTATTAAAAGCATGTAACCTTCATTTAATAAGCATGTATAAATGTACTAACACTTGGTAAAGAGAACAGAATGTACTGCCATCTGTTTATTAGCTAATTAAATTGTAATTAAAGCAAATTATGATTTTTCGGTACTCTTTACTTAGAAGGGCGCCCATCATGGCCATCTCGGGCATTGAATGCATTAAAAAATAGGGTGCGATGCGACCGACGAGATGCCCGAGATTTCCCATAGGGAACAATGTTAAATGTCTCAATTGACCCAATTTTTAGGGCTTCACAGCTGTCCGCGTCCCCTCGCGGGGCTCGCTGCGCTCGCCACGCTTCGGGCTCGGTGGCTCGCTGCGCTCGCCACACTTTCAATCCTCAACTCCACGCCGACGTGGATAGTGGGGGTATGAAAAGGTCGTAGGACGCGTACCGCCGCCGCTCGCCACGCTTCGGGTTGACGTTGATCGTGGGGTGGCGTTAACAATTCGGGTGGCCATTATACACTTCAGGGTGCCTATTTGGCCTCTGTGGCCCATTTAACATTGTTTCCTATGGAAAAATCGGGTCAATTGAGGCATTGAACAGGAAAATTGGGTCAATTGAGACATTAAACATTGTTCCCTATGGGAAATCGCGGGCATCTCGTTGGTCGCATCGCACCCGATTTTTTAGTGCATTCAATGCCCGAGATGGCCGAGATTTTTTACTAACGATGCCCACGATCAAAATCGTGGGCGCCGTTCTAAGTAAAGAGTACCGATTTTTCTAGAGTTCTGATCCAATCCCCATTTTTTGGTTTTAGATCTGAATTAAGCCTCGTGTTTTGATTTTGGATTGTTTTTTAACAATAATAAAAACAGCTGAAATCATGAAATTTTTGCAATGCAAAACCCCAAATTTTATTTTTAAAACCAAATTTTGAACAGCGTGAAGATCCATTCAATATGCTCAATTCGGGTGGGTTCTAGTTTTTGGGAAAACTGAACCAATTTAAGAATCAATTCATCTACAGTATAATTAGGTTTTGTGTGTGTTGTGTGCCATTTTTGTTTAAGTGTAAAGATGTGCCCCGGTGCTGGGAGCGCTTTCCTGCTCCCAGCCCCGGAGCAACAGTGTGAGGGGGAGAGGGAGCTGAGTCCCCAGTGGAACCCAGCTCCAGACAGCGCTGGGATAAAGACACCAATCCCAGTGCTGACAGTGTGGGCGGCGAAGCGCAGCTCGCGGCAGTTTAAATCTCCCGCCGTTCGGGAGCCAATCATGGCTCCCGAATCGGCGGTCAATGGCAGACGGCCATGGCGAGCCCAAGCTCGCCCCCGGCGTCTGACGTCAGACAACGCCAGGAGGCAAAGAAGGAGGAGGTCCCCACGCCAGCGGAGTGCAGGAGCACCCCGGCTGAAGACAGACGACGGCTGGAGACGGAGACAGCGGTGGCGGAGGAGAGAAGAGTTCCGGCTGCCGCTGAAGAGGCCAGAAGACGCCGGGACCAAGCCAGAAGATCTCCGGCGCCTCCTGGAAGAAGAAAGCAAGTGGTGCCACCCCTGACCAGGACTGGCCAGTGGCAGAAGAAAGAAAATGGCTGCCACCCACGGAGAGGCCAGCGGGGGTGGAAAGCATCAGAGCTGAAGGAAGCTCCCCCCGCTGCCTCTCCCAACCCCAGGTAGGGGCCCCAGGCCACCTACCCCTCCCTAGACCACCGGGTGTCGGGCACTAGGCCCGCGGGTACTGTCAGACCCTTCTGGCCTGTTGGCATTATAGTCGGGCCCTTTTGGCCCATGGGTAAATGATTGCTGGGCCCTCCTGGCCCTTGGTATTTAGCTGGGCCCTCCTGGCCCTAGGGCTTCCCCCCCCCCAATTAACCGGGCGCTAGGCCCGAGGCCCCCATAGCTGGGCACTAGGCCCAGGGGCTCAGTTAGCCAGGCCCTCTAGGCCTGTGCCCCATTCAAGCATTAGGCCTGCGGCCACCAACAGGCACTAGGCCTGAGCCACAGCTAGAATAAGTCTAATACAAGGTGACGTTAGTGAGTATAGGCCGGTGCTAGGCCTGCGAGCAGCATTCAGGCCTCTAGGCCTGTAGGTGAGTAGGGAAGGGCTCTAAGCCCAGATTGTGGTTTCCTGTGGGTAGTTGGGATTAGGAGGTGGATGTGCTCCGCGGCAGTCCCCTCGTGGTTCCCCAAGTAGCTAACTGGTACCGTTTAGAGTAAGCATACGCTGGCCAGCTCTAGTCAGGAAGGGAGTACATCTGAATACAGGCAGAGGTTGAAGGAGCAGTTGGTTGGTAAGGTCTTGTACTGTGTATGTTGTTATCCGTGTAGAGCAAAGTTGTTTAGATTTTCGTAGTTGTGTTGCACCACATACACTTAGTCAGTTCTAGGGCTTGGTGTTGTAGTTATGTAGTCGTGCCACATTTAGGTTTTGTTAGGCTCTGCACGGGTCTGGTGTTTGTCTCCTTACAGGGACCTGTGAGGAGAACCGAGGGTTAGAGTACAAAAGTGCGGAAGCAGTACAAGAGTGAGGACGGTGAGTGTCATCTTGTTTGTCCGTCTGTGTGTGTGTTCCTGCCTATCTCCCTTACTTTCTCCATCCAGGGCGTACGCGGACCTTGTACCCCGTGCAAGGTCAAGGCCTCACCTAGGTGCGCAAGTGCCAATAGGTGACACTCCGGGCTCCGAGGCAGTGCGCCGATGATGATGTTTCCCGGAGCCCGGAGGGTGCCTCTGTAGAGACGTTGCAGGACGGAGGGCGCATCGGTCTTCATCCAGGAGGAACAGCTCTCACCTACTCTCCTTCCTCCTAGGTGTTCGTGTCTGGGTGCCGGAGAATTCCAGGACCGTGATTTGGCATGGCCTGAAGGTGAGAGGGTGCGGCGCCAGGTAAGTGGTCCGACGACACCTGCACGGCAGCAGGCACCACACCGCACCGCCCCTACACCCATCTCACATAAGGACTCCCTGCCATGGACATGCAGTAATCTACAGTATAACCCTGATACAGTATTTGCATAGCTACCAACTGACCCAATTATTGCGGGAACGTCCTTTTTTTTGGGGCCGACAGTGTTTAGTGGTGGGTGGCAGTTGGGAGTCCCCCTTCTAAGCCAGGAATAGATGCTGTGCGCATCTCACAGAGCTGCTGGCCATGCTGCCACAGCAGCAAAATGGGGGCATAGCCTCACAGGAGTGACAAGATTTAAAGGCCATGCCCCCTTGCCGCCAGTCCATGCCCCAAAATTTCAGGGTCCCGCTGAGGAACATTGTAAAGTTGGCAGTTTTGGAATTATAATTGTTTATAGTTAGGTATGATCTGATTCTCATCTTAATCAAGGTAATTTACTCAAGGTTTTTACTCTATTAAACAATCTTATGTAGCTAAATAATTATATTTCAAAACTACAGTAAGTAGCTATGCTCCATGCAAATTCATGACATCTTGGGTGAAATGTAATAGGATGAGAGGATCACAAAGTGAGAGAATTAGTAAGAAATCTCCAGGTTTTTTTAAAGCGGCAATCATTTACACTTTAAAATCAAACTGGTTTTGCAGTGTAAATGATTGCCGCTTTAAAAAAACTGGAGATTTCTTACAAAATCTCTCACTTTCTGAATCTCTCATCCTATTAAATCTCACCCCTGATCTTCAAAGTTTAAGTAACATCTCATTCTGAAGCATTAATTGCGTAGTTCCAAAAGGCCGCTCTGTTACTCATGAAGCACTATATTTGGGGTAGATGTATAAAGCAGTTATAAGGGAGAAGAAGTGATAAAGGGACAGATGTATCAAGCTTCAAATCTGATAAAATGGAGAGTGATAAACAACCAGCTCCAATGTAGTACCCCTGGACTGCTGTGGAACTACAAGTGCCAGCCTGTCTCTGCATTGCCAGTTGCTGAGGCATGCAGCCCACAGCCTGATGCCCTTCTCTTGTTTGACACCCAAAAGGTATAGTAAATCTTCCCAAGAGATTGCAGGGGTTAACTCCTTTTTACTGTACTGCGAATAGCAGGAGTCTGCAATGAGCTCTGAAATGAGGAGGACTTTAGGACCCAGAGATGACTGCAGGGGAAGAACACATGTGCAGGCTGCTGGGACAGGAAGTGGAAGTAAAAAGGAGACTGCACTTGAAGTATGCTGTGAGAGCTAAGAGCTGGGGGAGCTCTAAAGGGAGAGTCAGCAGTGTGCTGAGGAAGTGAGTGAGCGAGTTACAGGGGTGCAAGTATGGCGGTACGTGGTGGTACGGCGTACCGGCAAAACATATTGTGCCGGTACCCCGTACCGCCATAACAAATACCCCCGAGTTAACTGTATCAACACACGCTTGAAAAAAGTATCAATATAAGTATCAACTGTGCAACTAATAAAAGTTTTGTATGCTATATCTGAGAGATTATCCGTACACACACAGCAAGGAACGTACCAACCTACACTAATATGGATGTGATTATATATTTAATTCATAGGATTTGTATTTAGAGGTAGTTCACCAGGCTATACGGCAGGCCACTACCCACTTTCCTATTCATACTCACATATCCCATGGGCTTGTTGTGCTTTTGAATATAAGAATACGTGTGAACACTAAAAATAATCCCCAAATAAGGGACGATTGGTATTAACCTCCCTACACACATGTCAATTTGCCTAAACGAGCCCATTTGAGTGTTCATTTACTGTACACGTGCTATGAAACAGCACACCTACGCTACATACAGTAATAATACTGTCAAACATTGATGTGTTTAAATCACAACATATCCTATGAACTACAGCATATATCCAACTGCTGCAGCATAACAGTGAATGTGTGATCACTATAAATTACAACTCCCTAGAGACGTGGAGACTATTAAATAAAACACACAATACGAGACGACATTGGTTACCGAGTTGGGAATAAAACCCATTTATTACTTACATTTGTACTAATATAACGTATCATACTTACCTGCATTAAAAGCAGGATTCACTGTACAACACCCTACACGGCTAACAGAGAGTCATTTTAATCTTTCTAAAATTTCTTTTTCTCTATATCTATTATCTTTCTTATTTTAATATTTTCGCCACCACAATCCCTGATACAGAGAAACAAATCATCGGGTCAAGCATTATTTAATAATAAAAATTTGAGATTACCATTGCAACTAATGATGACATGTAAGTGATACTAGCTATTAAATACCAAAAATAAAAATTCTTTGAAACACCTAATAAAGATATAACAGAATTTTAGCCACATTTGACATTGTGAATGAGGAGTGCGTCACATTGAACTGATTTGCTTTTTCTTTTCTACATAGTCTACGTTTACTAATCAGTCGACAGCACCCTCAACCTAGTAGGGAAGATTTTTATATATAATAACTTCCCACAGGTGGGTATATCTCCGTTCACGTCTACACAAACTAACATATATATCAAACGTACTGCATATGGTGCGGGTCGCTCACTCTCTCTTCTTGTGGAACTACAAGTGCCAGCCTGTCTCTGCATTGCCAGTTGCTGAGGCATGCAGCCCACAGCCTGATGCCCTTCTCTTGTTTGACACCCAAAAGGTATAGTAAATCTTCCCAAGAGATTGCAGGGGTTAACTCCTTTTTACTGTACTGCGAATAGCAGGAGTCTGCAATGAGCTCTGAAATGAGGAGGACTTTAGGACCCAGAGATGATTGCAGGGGAAGAACACATGTGAGCAGGCTGCTGGGACAGGAAGTGGAAGTAAAAAGGAGACTGCACTTGAAGTATGCTGTGAGAGCTAAGAGCTGGGGGAGCTCTAAAGGGAGAGTCAGCAGTGTGCTGAGGAAGTGAGTGAGCGAGTTACAGGGGTGCAAGTATGGCGGTACGTGGTGGTACGGCGTACCGGCAAAACATATTGTGCCGGTACCCCGTACCGCCATAACAAATACCCCCGAGTTGCTAACTGCGCATGCGCGCATATGTAATTGTCAGGGGGCGGGGCCTGCCGGGGATACATTGCACCGCGGGGTTGTGGGTACTGGTGGGTGGCCGTGCTGCTGTCAGAGAGGCAGCATCCGTTGTAGCATGAGAGTGACCCGGCTGCCAGGAGTTTTAGCTTCAGCTTCTGAGAGGCTGACTCCGCCCACTGCACTTCCTGCTCCTCTGCTTGCTGAGGGCAGCCATCCCCCACCACACTGGGTGTCAGCGTGTTCTCCATTCTTCAGCCCTGCCTGGCCAGCTCTCTGCCTACTGAGGCAGCCACACTGTCAGTGACAGTGTGGTCTCCGTGTATCAGCCCTGCCCAGCCCAGCTGTTCCATTCCTGCTCCTCTGCCTGCTGAGGGACAGCCTCCCCCCACCACACTGCCCGGGGCCTGCTTCATGCTCTTCCCAGGAAGGATCCAAAAATATGGGTGAGTGTTGTGTACTGGGGAGAGAAGGTGTGTGTAATGTAATGTAATGGGGTGGGAGAGGGGGTGTTTGCTGTGTATATTGTTTTATAGTTCTGTGTGTACTACTAGGTGTTATATGGGGGAGGGGGGGCTGTGTAGTTTGGTGCTATGTATACTAGGTGTAATATGCAGGGGCTGTGTATAATGTAGCATTGTGCTGTGTATACTAGGTGTAATATGCAGGGGCTGTGTTTAATGTAGTATTGTGCTCTGTATACTAGGTGTAATATGCAGGGGCTGTGTATAATGTAGCATTGTGCTGTGTATTATAGGTGTAATATGCAGGGGCTGTGTAGAATGTAGCATTGTGCTGTGTATACTAGCTGTAATATGCAGGGGCTGTGTATAATGTAGTATTGTGCTGTGTATACTAGGTGTAATATGCAGGGGCTGTGTATAATGTAGCATTGTGCTGTGTATTATAGGTGTAATATGCAGGGGCTGTGTATAATGTAGCATTGTGCTGTGTATACTAGGTGTAATATGCAGGGGCTGTGTATAATGTAGCATTGTGCTGTGTATTATAGGTGTAATATGCAGGGGCTGTGTATAATGTAGCATTGTGCTGTGTATACTAGCTGTAATATGCAGGGGCTGTGTTTAATGTAGTATTGTGCTGTGTATACTAGGTGTAATATGCAGGGGCTGTGTATAATGTAGCATTGTGCTGTGTATTATAGGTGTAATATGCAGGGGCTGTGTATAATGTAGTATTGTGCTGTGTATACTAGCTGTAATATGCAGGGGCTGTGTATAATGTAGTATTGTGCTGTGTATACTAGGTGTAATATGCAGGGGCTGTGTTTAATGTAGTATTGTGCTCTGTATACTAGGTGTAATATGCAGGGGCTGTGTATAATGTAGCATTGTGCTGTGTATTATAGGTGTAATACATACCTCCCAACAGTCCCGATTTTATCGGGACAGTCCCGATTGTCAGGGGCTGTCCCGATGTCCCACCCGCGGGCGGCAGTGTCCCGCGGTGTGGGGGGGCTGTTGGGAGTCCCCCCTGTCAGCTGCTAAGCAGCGGGGAATAAACGCTGTGCGCATGCGCGCAGCGTCTATTCCCGCAGCCAGGGGACTGGGGGCATGGCTAGAGGCTCACAGAGCCTCTGGGTCATGCCCCCATAGCGGCAAAATGGGGGCGTGGCCTCGCGGAAGAGCCGCGCGTATAGGCCACGCCCGCGGAATTAGGCCACGCCCCCCGAAAATTTCGACGCGCCTCTGGCGCGCAGGAGCATCGTCCCGCTTCGAGGACGTACAAAGTTGGGAGGTATGGTAATATGCAGGGGCTGTGTATAATGTTGTTTGGTGCTATGTGTAATTTGGGGGGCTGTGTATAATGTAGCATTGTGCTGTGTATTATAGGTGTAATATGCAGGGGCTGTGTATAATGTAGCATTGTGCTGTGTATACTAGCTGTAATATGCAGGGGCTGTGTATAATGTTGTTTGGTGCTATGTGTATAATGTAGTATTGTGCTGTGTATACTATGTGTAATTTGGGGGGCTGTGTATAATGTAGTATTGTGCTGTGTATTATAGGTGTAATATGCAGGGTCTGTGTATAATGTTGTTTGGTGCTATGTATACTAGGTGTAATGGGAAAAAAAATACACTCCTATTTATTCAATGTTTCGGCGATGTGCTCCCTTCATAAGGGGACATACCTGCGCGCTGTTACATACTTAAATGACAGCATGCTCTGCCTTTAAGCAGTCAGCGGCAGCGCACCCAGCATGAGGGGAGAAGCTCACGCCTTGAGTGAAGGTGACAGCGGTCCAGGGCGCCTGTATGCGCGTAGTACAATACTCAGTCCCACTGTGGGATTGAGTATTGTACTCCCCACATACAGGCACCCGGAATACAGGAGATGTGTTACTGTGCTATCGCTTACCCTCTCCCTGTTACTCAGTGCGAGGAGGAGACTGACAGTCCCTGAGATCATCTGCCGACGCTGCAGCATCAACCAGGTAACGGCGATCCCTGTGGCTCTCTGTCCTTGCCAGCACTTTGGATTAGTCAGCGCTGGCAGCGCTGGCCCCTTAATCTCCACTATGATGCCTCTCATCCTCCCCACTGCCATCAGACCGTTGTGTGTGACCCCCACCACCAGAGTGGGAGCAGCAGCTCCAAGCCTGGTGCACGCTGCTGGCAGGGGCTGTACTGTGTGTACAGTGGGCTGTGGCCTGTGGCCTGTGTGCTCTGTACATCTGGCCCCTGGCAGGGTGAGCGGGGTCAGCAGCAGCACAGTGCCGTGCACACGTGGCAGGTGAGCTCAGCAGCACAGGGAAGGGGGCTAGTGTGAGGATGACACATACTGGCAGTGTGCGGGTTACCGAGGGCACCATGTAGCTGCTGTCTGGTAGCCATTAGTTCAGTGTAATAAAGCTCCAGCAGTTTCTTGCATCTTAGTAGTGACCCCACACTGGGCTGTGCACTGGCCACATGGTCCCCCTATTTGGTGACCCGCTACGAATGAGCAGCAGTAAGATGAGAGGATGCGTGTACATGATGTGGCCACTGGCAGGGGAGCAGACAGTTCTTGCTGCTGCTGTTAGGTGATGTCTCCCTGCAGCGCGCCTCCGGTGTTGTGCAGGGGGGGTGGGTGATGGGGCCTAGTGAATTGTTTTGCCCAGGGGCCCGCGCTTCTGTTAAGATGGCCCTGATATGTGTGGAACTGTGGTGGCATATCTGGCACTGGGGGCATATGTGTGGCACTGTGGGGGCATACTTAGCACTGTGGGGGCAAATATGTGTGGCACTGTGGAGGCAGATGATATCTGGCACTGTGGGGGCATATTAGTAATGGGCATCAGTTGTGCGGTGCAATGATCATTATGGTGTGGGTCATAATGTGTAACGGGCATTATGGCATGGGTCATATGTATTGGGTGTGTGACGCGTAACAGGCATTACTGTGTAAATCTTGGCCATGTGCCTTCGGCGTGCAATATTCCAGCCACTCCCCCTAGTGTCATATGACCACGCCCCTGACCACACCCATTTTTCGGTGCGCGCCTTCGGCGCGCAGCACAGTACCCCTGAGTCATTTTTTCTACTTGCACCACTGGCGAGTTACAGCCATGAGCAGCAGTATGCAGAGAGATAGAGCAAGTGTGTTACAGCTGGGAGCAGCAGTGTGCACAGTGATGCAGGACAGACCATGAGGAGCAGAGTTTGGCACCATACCAGCACATATTGTGAAGTACAGAGAAGAGTGGGAGCAGCAGCTGCAGTGGAATCCCTGCTGTACAGATATCAGTGAGAAGGGCTCAGCACTTGGGTGCCTTTTGACCCAGGACATTGTGAGTATGTGTTGCCCTGTATACTCACATTGAACACTACTCCAGACTTTCTATTATACATGGAACATTTGCCCTAAGGGTAACACCCCAGACAAGAAGAAAGGAGAAAGGAGCCTTATATTAATAGGTATCCTAGGGAAGTGCTGATCCCTGTGACATTTCAGCTACACCAAGTTAATGTAATAGGCCATGTGGGGAAAGAGAGTAACTGGTCCCCATCCCACATTTTAACAGGTCCTATGCAAAGGAGGACTCTAATTACAGTAGGCCGCCTGGCTGCAGTACAAGACCCGGGTAGCCCCATCTACAGGACAGTGTCTGTATTACAGTGCCTGGGAATAGCCCCATCTAGTGCATGAACTTGGATATACAGCTCTCATTGCTTTTAGTCCTGTAAACCATTGGAGTACAGTTAATCCTCTCTTGTTGAGCTACAAGGACAGTTCATTTGCCTTCTACAGTATTACACGACAATAATTATTTCACCATTACCTCGGCCAGAGGTAATTCCTACTTCCTACTTATCCGTAGGAAGGCCGGGTTGCCCCATAGGGACACCTCCCCCGGGAACTATACATTGGTTCCTGTACACAGGCCGAATCCTAAACTCGGGTCTTGGATAATAATGGGGTACCGGTACCAGTTAGTCTCAAGTTAACGTAGGGCAAAGTCTGTTAGAACCAGTATTGATTCGTTTTCGCACAGTAACTGCACTGATATTGTTAGTAATTAGATTTATTGGCCCTAAATACTGTTAATATATTATGTATGGTATGTTGAGAATTGCCTGGTTATTCCTGTATCTTGTACCATTGACCTGGTGGGTACAGAGATTGGTTCACCAGAGGTCATAATATTTCTTATTGTTAGAAAGTGAAGAATAAAATCACTCCTGTTCAATTGCATTTGCGCTTTTAAGCCTGCATTCGTTTATTGTCTACCAACCCCCTGAACTAATGAGCCCCTAGCCGTGGGTGTCACACCTATCTGTCATTTTTGAAACCCAGCCTGTGAGATGAGAGGTAGGAGCTCATTGGCTGGTTGTTTATCACTTTCCATTTTATCACCTTTTGAAGCTGAGTACATCTGGCCCAAAGTGCCTGGTACTTTATCACCGGCCAATCAGCTCCTAAGTGTCCCTTTTTAGCCCAGCCTGTAACTTACCTGTCAGGGCTGATTGGGCAGTGATAAATTACCAGGCAGTGATAAATTACCAGGTACTTTATTACTTCTCCTCCCTTATTACTGCTTCATACATCTACCCCTCGATGATTGAAGGTCTCTTCCCATAAATTAAAAAACTTGTGGTCCATGTAAATAAAATTGTATTAAAAATATCTAGAACACCCACACACATTCAAAGGAAAAACAAAAGCATTTGTTGTAAATAAAATTTGCACAGTTGTATTGTAAATATTAAGTATACATGTAACTGATGGGATAGACATGTAAGCATAAACATATACACACAATTGAATACATCCAAGGACAACATAGTGCAGTGGTCAACATCCCGTCACTTGCGAGCAACTGGTAGCTCACCACAGCAATCTGGGTAGCTCAACCACTGCTGACTGCCCAGTCTCCTGCCCGCACCACCCACCTGCTGGTAGCCTTGGAGAAGACAGATGGTAGAGGTTATATGTGACCTCTAGGGTCTGACAAGGAGCACAGCACTAGAGCATTACCCAGAAGTGCTGTTAGCGCTTAGCACTGATGCCACAGCGGGAACCATGTAATTCCCTGCTGTGAAATGCAGCAGGGAAAGGGTTAAGGGCTCACTTGCTTAGACAATTAACAGCTGGGTGTCATGGGGTTCGTTGGAAGTTGGGTGACAACCATCTAAGGAGGATGGAGAGCAAAGGGTGCAGCAGCACTCTTATCTGTAGTCAGAGGCACTTCTAGGGTGGAGGAGGCCCAAGTACACATTTCATTTTGTCCCTCTCCTCTCTAGCCGGCAGTGCTGTACACTCTGGGCGCTAGAAGACACTAGTGCTGTCCCAGAGTCCCAGTTGATTTAATTTCAATTCTGCATTTGTCAAAGTGTTTCAATTCATAATATAAGCCTTAATTTTGCATCATTTAATTGTTCTTACTAATTGAAAGTTCTTGCAGCGACAAAGGCTGGTCCCAACACGTTGTGAGTTAAATAAACTGTAATTAATACAATTGCTGTGTACATTATTAAATGCAATGCTTGCTGCATGTAAGGAAATCTCTTTACCTCTTTGTTGTAAACACTTTTGACAATGTTAGACTGATGATTTTTCAGGATACATACTTCTGAATTAATATGGATGAAACAGCCAAGGCACAATTCAAAATCTTTGGTTACATAATTTTGCCATTTATATACATAAGTAATGATTTGGCATCTTCTTTAATTTGTCCCCGAGTAATCTGCACAAAATGGCCCTACAAATTAGCCGCCGCCTTGTTGGGGGAGCACAGTGTTACCTGGAAATGCCAGGTTCTGGGAAGGCTTGCTTGCCTGGAAGCAAGACACCGCTGGCAATGAGTATGAAATCCCTGGCAATGAGCATGTAACCCCTGGCAATGAGTTTGAAATCCCTGGCAATGAGTTTGAAATCCCTGGCAATGAGTTTGAAGTCCCTGGCAATGAGTTTGAAATCCCTGGCAATGAGCATGTAACCCCCGGCAATGAGCATGTAGGTAACAAAAAAAATTACGTAATGAAGGCAGTTTGGGGACAGGTCATTGAATTAACGGACCGCTGCTGACTGCATTGTTTCATCTACAGTATATGATGAGTGAGCTGGTGAAGAAGTAAATAGAGGTACAGTACTAGGCACATCCACGATGTATCACTTAACTTGCTGACTTGTCACTCGATATCAGAGTGGGCAGTGTGTGTGTGTGTGAGATATGGTAAACCATCTACAGAAAGGACCATATGAAATTTACTTACATAATTTAAGGTTCAGGGCCAGATTAACACATAGGAACACCCCTTCTGAAACATAACTCCCATTTTCTTATCATAGAAAAGAACGGATACCATTGATGTTGCATAGTAAATAGCTTTATTGTGCCAAACGAGACTCCGTGCAAGAAAGAAATAAAGTCCCTGCAATAACAGAGTTACAGTCTCAGGAGTGACCACAAATATATTATACCAACATGTGCCAAAAATGTATTTAGTTGAGAAAAAGGAATACAAGGTTTATGAACATGACCCACCACCTTCATTTCTGCGATGTACAGTATACTGTATCTCCATGTATTTTATGCTAAGGGGAAACTCCATGAAGAAATTATCAGTGTGAAGCCCCATACACACCGTTCAATTTTGTCTAACTTTCTGTTCGATTTTGCTTATACAGGCCAAGTTGAATCGAAATCGAATGGTTTTCAGCAGCATTCGATCCCGATGCGCGGCATAGAAATTGACTAGAAAAATAGTGCAGGCAAGAATGTATATTACAGGTACCAGAATCTTTCCAATGACTGCATCATGCAGACTTCTACATATCTCCTTTATTGATTATTAAGCTTACAGATTAAGTGGTTTTCGGGCATGGACAAAGTAAAAACTGTCATAATCGCTTATGTCCATCCTTGTCTTATCATTACGTGGAGCTACTTTTATTTCCTCAATTTCATAACCAGCCATTTTGAATGCTCTCTCAAGGTCCTCCCTAGTTAAGAAGAGACAAGAAAACTTTTTCTGACCAACAAAGTAGAACGTGCAGTTAAGAACACTCTGTAGGATTATATGACCTCCCGGTTTAAGCAGGTCATAAAAACTTTTCAAGGCATCACAGAAGGCTTCCTTGTCTTTACATGGTGCTTCCAAGCACAGACAGCTAAGCAGGCAGTCAGCTTCCGGCATAACCACAGGGTCATATGGTTTCTTCTTCAGCGCATCACATTGCAGAACCTTTGTCACCTTTTTCCGCAGCTTGTCTTCCTTTTCCTCCACTTTATCACTGTAACGAAAGTTATATTAGAGAGGTGCCTCTCTACAAGCCTATTGTTACTTATAGCCGCATATTGTGTACATTTACATTACAGGTTATTTTTCCTTTTCAGTCCAAGTTCCAGTCCAAAAATAGCTTTGGTAGTTAAAGTCCAGTTTTTAACTAGTCATGGGGGGGGGGGGGGGGGTGTGGGGGAGAGAATGCAGATATAAACTATGGGCATGTAAGACAGAACAGTGAGGAACGGGCAAATAAGAGATTGGAGGTTGGAGAAGGGGGGGGGGAGTTGGGGAGTAAAACTAGAGTCAGTAAGAAACAAATAGAGCATCGAGATCTCAACCTAGCCCCAACGGAAGCAATTAAAAATAAACATAAATGCTTACTGGCTAATGCAAGAAGCTTAGCAAAAAAAAAATAGGGGGAACTAGAAACGGTGGTCACTAGGGACGATTGTGTCATTATTGGTATAACAGATACATGGTGTATTGAGTCGCACAACTGGGCATTAAGCATGGAGGGATATACTCTCTACAGAAAAGACAGTGAAATTAGAAGGGGCAGGGGTGTGTGCCTTTATGTAAAAAGTAACTTAACTTCGTGTGAGAAAGAAATGAGAACAGGTACAGAGGAAGATAATACGGAGGCCGTGTGGGCAGAGATAACCGACAAGAACAAAAAACAAATACAATTTTAATAGGGGTAGGCTATAGACCGCCGACCGTGAACGATAGGGACAAGTCTCTACTTTTAAACCAAATCAAAAAAATAGTCAGACCTGGAACAGGTATTAATATTGGGGGATTTTAATTTACCAGACATTGATTGGGAAAATGAGACATGTAAATCAGCAAAAAGCAAGGGGTTCCTAAGCTAACCCAAAGATCAGTTTATCACACAAAAGAAGCTCCAACTCGCAATGAGGCACTATTGGATTTAGTATTAACAAATAAAACAGATTTAGTATCAAACACCAAAGTAATTGAACATCTAGGGAATAGTGACCACAACATGGTTTCACTGGAAATCAACTTCTGTAAACTACAACATACAGGACTGGCAAAAATACTAAACTTCAGAAAAGCTAATGTCAAATTATTCAGGGAAGCTCTAAAAGAAATTAAGTGGGAAGAGTTATTTGAAGGGAAGAATGCAAAGGAAATGTGGGATACACTAAAAAATGTGCTCGAATCATTAACTACTAAATACATCCCAAAAGTCAATAAGGGTAAATTCAATAAAAAAATAAAAAAAAGTAGGGACAGCAATCAACAAGAAAACAAAAGCATTTGGTACTTGTAATATCTGGGCGCCCGATTTTGTCATCGCATCGCATGCAATATAGGGCCTTATTTTGGTTCATTCTTTCTGACAAAATCCTTCTTAGATGGACAAAACCATGTGCACTGCAGGGGGGGCAGATGTAACATGTGCAGAGAGAATTAGATTTGGGTGAGTAATTTTGTTTCTGTGCAGGGAAAATACTGACTGCTTTATTTTTAAACTGCAATATAGATCTCACTTTGAAGTAAAACCCCACCCAAATCTAATTCTCTCTGCACATGTTACATCTGCCCCACCTGCAGTGCACATGGTTTTGCCCATCTAAGAAGGATTTTGTCAAAAAGAATGAACCAAAATAAGGCCCATAGTGGCATACAATTCATGCGATGCGATTTTTCATTGTAAAGACCCGATTTTTAATTGTATAGTCACCCATGGGTAATTTCATACCCCCACTATCCAACTACGCATGGAGTTGATTTTATATAGTGTGGCGAGCGGACGCAGAATACATGTAAATTAATCCGCGTCCGCTCGCCACACTATATAAAATCAACTCCATGCGTAGTTGGATAGTGGGGTATGAAATCACCCATGGTTGACTGTACAATTAAAAATCGGGTCTTTACAATGGAAAATCGCATCACATTGCATGCCTTAAGTAGTGGCATGCAATGAAAAAAAATAAAAAAAATAAATATAAATAAATAAATCGGGCGCCCAGATAATACATAAGTACCAAAAATTAAAACTAATAAGCAAAACTAACCCCAAGAAGTTCTTCAAGTACATAAATAGTAAGCGAATAATAAAGAGACCATAGGCCCATTAACTGATATCAATGGTAAAAGTTTTACAGAGGATAAGGGAAAAGCAGAACTGTTAAATGGGTTCTTCTCATCAATGTTTACAAGGGGAGAGCAGACAGAGGAATGCACAGGTACTACAATTGGGATAAAACAAGCCGGATCCCAATATTGATTTCACAACCGATGAGATAATATTGAGGCTCAGCAAAATCAAAACAAATCACCAGGGTCAGATGGGATCCATCCTAGGGTACTAATGGAATTAAGGGAGGAACTAGGGACCCCTCTATATTTCATTTTTGATCATTCACAATCATCAGGTAAGGTACCAAAAGACTGGAGAATATCAGAGGTAGTGCCAATATTCAAAAAAGGAAAAAGGGAGGAGCCAGCTAATTACAGACCGGTGAGCTGAACATCAATAGTGGATAAAATATTTGAAGGAATTTTATGGGATGGTATCATGGAATATTTAGAGCTTCATAGTTTACTTAGTATTAACCAACATGGGTTCGTGAAAAATCGTTCATTCCAAACAAATTTACTAGGCTTCTATGAGGATGTCAGCAAAAACCTTGATAATGAAAACACAGTAGATGTGGTCTTTCTAGATTTTGCAAAAGCTTTTGATACAGTACCACACAAGAGGTTGATAAATAAAATGGAGGACCTGAAATTAGGAGCAAATATTTGTAGATGGGTAGGGAATTGGCTGTGTAATAGAGAACAAAGAGTGGTTGTGAACAGTGCCGTATCAACTAGGATACCAGTACTAAGTGGAGTGCAACAGGGTTCGGTATTAGGGCCCATCTTATTTAACATATATATTAACAATATTGGGATGGGGTTACTCAGCAATGTATCCATCTTTGCTGATGACACAAAATTTAGTAGAGTTATTAAATCAACAGAGGATGTAAACGTACTTCAAAATGATCTTAACAATCTAGATGAGTGGGCTAAAAAGTGGAAGATGAGGTTCAATGTGGATAAATGCAAGGTTATGCACCTCGGGAGGCATAACCAGTATGCTAGTTAAAACCTAAGCGGGGAGGCATTGGGTATTTCAGTACTTGAAAAGGATCTAGGAGTCCAAATAGATAACAAACTGGGGTGTAGTGTTCAATGTCACATAGCAACAAACCAGGCCAACAGGATACTAGCATGTATAAAAAGGGGCATGGAAACTAGGGACTCAAAAGTAATTATGCCACTGTACAAATCATTGGTTAGACCTCTTTTCCCCCCAGCACACTGAATGGTGTTAGTAACCAATCTTGAACACTACATAATAGAATTCAGAGATATTGGTTACATATACCTGCGCAGGTGTATGATATGCCCCCAAGCCACATCAAGGCTTCTCTATATATTGGGGGTCCCTAGCGCTATATCTAGGTGCAGCACCCCAAAAACTGTCATAAGCTAGGAAGCCCAGTGCAGCACACCAGTGAGATACTATAGTGTTAATAAATATTAGTGATCGGAAGCCGAAGCCATGTATAGAGAGAGATAAAGTAAAAAATAAAATAGGAGAGATAGTGTTAGTTAGTGAATTAACACTTTTCACTCACTAACACTATACACATATACACTGTATTTACATACATACACTAAATAAAGCCTCTTGCAAGTGCCTTTAGGCAGTGGGCAGCAGCAGCATCAAGTACTGTCATGAGTGAGGACATGACAGAGCCCTACAGGAATCACTCCAGTGTGTTCTTTTGGCAGGTTATCTGTTTTCATGACAACCTGCTATTCGCAAATGTTTTAAAGGGGGTGGGGCTAATTCCCAGGGGCAGGGCTTAATCGTGGGCAGCAGCAATGAGTTTAAAAACATCTTTTTGTCTGTCAGGGGGGTTTCTGGATACTCAGAAACCCCCTCTGCGTGCACCACTCTCTAATAGCAAAACTATGATGATGGGTCTTGTAGCTTCACAACACCTGGAGGGCCAAATTTTGGACATGCCGGCATGATTAGTCACTCTGGACTTTCTCAGTAGAGGTCTAGAAATACATAGATGATTATAATCTGTTGTCAATATGTGCAAAATCTTAATATCTTTTTCTACATTTCTACTTAAACCGTTAATGTTTGCATTATTATCAGACCTAGAAATTACCTATTATTTTCCAGCTCACACACATATTTGACAATGGGTGTCCAGTCCAAGGCATCGGGGTCCTTCCTCAGCCACTTCTGCAGCTCTCTGCGATTTTGCTCAAGAAAATCAGAGGTGATTATGTTGCTGAACACCTCACAAGCAGAGAGGAGATGGTAAATTGTTGGTCCAGCACCAAAATCGATTAGCGTGTCTCCTTTAACACGACCTTAGGAATAGAACACCAATAAAAGTTCAGATCTACATAACGCTTGTGTGGTACAGACTACAGTAGGCTAAATCTTCTATAATATTCCCAGTTCCTCATCTGCATTACAGGTCCATTGCACTGACTTACTAAACTGGTACTCCTGCTAAAAGGTGAATTTAAAAATCTAAAATTTAGGTTTCAGGGAATTTCTCACTGAAATATGTTTGTCCTTTTTTTGCACTGTCCTACAGGGCATTACAAAAACAACAATATTATAAAATGCAAGATTTCAATATTAAAAGAAAAGCAAATCAGATCTTCCAACCTCTTATGAGATGGATCAGATTGGCCCCCAAGTGTACAATGGAAACCCCGAGTGGGCCCTTCCCACTCCTTTAGGGATGGAGCAGGATCCTGGGTTAATTTATTTTATGAACTACACCAAGACAAAGTAGATCCCTCTTTGTCCCTCCATCTATAAAGTGGAACTCTTCTTTACATGTCCAGTTTGATTTTGCAGTGTAATTGATTGCCGCTTTTAAAAAAAAACCTGTCGATTTCTTACCAAATCTCTCACTTTCTGAATCTGTCATCCTATTAAATTTCACCCTTAGGCCTTTATTCAGATCTGATCTCCGTACACATTTGTTTGGAAAATGGGCAAAACCATGTGCACTGCAGGTGGGGCAGATGTAACATGTGCAGAGAGGAGTTAGATTTGTGTGAGTTATTTTGGTTTCTGTGCATGGCAAATACTGGCTGCATTATTTTTACACTGCAATTTAAATTTCAGTTTCAACACACCCCACCCAAATTTAACTCTCTCTGCATGTTACATCTGCCCCACCTGCAGTGAACATGGTTTTGCCCATTTTCCAAACAAATTTGTCCTGCAATCAGATCTGAATAAGGGCCTTGGTGTGGGTATGGACTGTAGCTGAAACCTACTTTATAGAAAGTAATAAATTCTCTGAGATACATTTAAAACATTCTGCAGCATACAGTATTACACAGCTGAAGAAATGACTGTGGTGTAAATACAAGACTTGGCCAAGGTGTTGCTTGTCTAACAGTTTACCTGAAGTGAATATTTCATGAAGATTCTGTAACACAAAATCAGTCCATTCTCCGACCAAAGCTCCTTGTCCGGCAGCATAGTATGTCTGGAAGTAGTACACAGAATTAAAGTCATCAGTGTAAGTTTGTGATGTGGAGTAAGGGGTCTCCATGTCCTCCTCTCAGTAGAAGACAAAATGCGCTGCTTCACTTGGGCACTGATAGATTGCTACTGGATTATGTACTTTGAACTTTCAAAACGAATTGCAACAAACAAGTGAGCAGATGACCAATAGGCTTTCACGAGGTTGCCAAACAGGTCTGATAGTCCCCGCAGGTAATATGAAGCAATAGGTAATTCACACATTGGACTTGATATAAAGTTTTGGTATTATTTATTTACTCTAGTGGTCCAAAAACTCGGTCCTCAGGACGCCAAACAGATGAAATGTTCCAGGTCACCTAACAGGTGCATTCAGTATTCACTGACACATTTTCAAAGATTCACAGGAGAGCTGATTGTGTCACTTGTGGGGAAACTGGGAAAACAGCAAATGGCGCTTAGATATAGTCAAATGAACAATTATATGCTTAGAAAATTGTTTTAGTTGTCTCACCACCTGCCTTTAGTCTCCTGCAGCAATCTATGGAAACCTCTGTATAGGTTTCCCAAATAGGGTAGATAATAGAGGAAAATAATGAGACTGTGCTTGGGGACATGAGGTGGGAGGTGAAATAGTGTATCCAAGTGGTCTATACTGTGACTATAGGGCAGTGGTTCCCAACCCTGGTCCTCAAGTACCCCCAACAGTGCATGTTTTCCAGATCACACGACAGGTGCACTCATTATTCAGACACATTTGAAAAGATCCACAGGTGGAGCTACAGTAATTATAGCACTTGTGATTCTGTGTGGAGACCTGCAATACATGCACCGTTGGAGGTACTTGAGGACCAGGGTTGGGAGCCACTGCTATAGGGGATGCGGTCATTTGGTCTACAGCATGATGGTCGAGAGTCATTAGGTCGACATGGGAAAAGGTTGACATGGGTCTAGGTCAAAAGGTCATTAGTTCGACAGGTCATTAGGTCGACAATGTCTAGGTCGACAGTCAAAAAGGTAGACTTGGGGTTTTTCACTGTTTTCAGTGCGGACATGTGCCGACAGGCGGTATTTCATGCCCTACCATCCACTAGGGCGCGGTGGGAGTATAAAATAGTAAAATAAAATAAAATAGTTAGCCTAGTGAATCACCGTGTCCAACGCATTGTGAGAGCAGCGAGTGATGTGAGGGGATGTGGTGCACTGTGTCCATGTCGACTGTGTTGACATTCAGGTAAAAAAAAAAAAAAAAAAAACCATGTCGACCTTTTGACCTAGACATTGTCGAACTAATGACCTGTCAAACTAACGACCTATTAAACTTATGACCTTTCGACTTATAACCATGTCCACCTTTTCCCATGTCAACCTAATGGTGTCGACCATCATGCTGTAGACCAAATGATCCCAATCCAACTATAGTATGTGCAAAAAATGTGATAGAAAAAAATAAAAATAATATCAGTGTAAGTCTGAAAATAGTAGGGAGAAGTGGCTCTAAAATTGCACACCCTCAGTAATGAAAGGTGCCATCTGCTGAGAATAAAATGGTTTACACAGAGAGAGAGGGTGCAAATGCACTATGCAATCATTACATTACAATATAATAAGAGGTTGTTGGTATATCATTGGCCAGTGATATTGGCCTGCCCACCAATCTTCCAGGTCATCTCTTGTCGAGCAGGTCCCTAACACTCTGGGGTCACCACCTGGAATGCAGGGAACCCCCAAAACAGGATCCAGCTAAGGACTCCCCCAGGGCATCACAATAAAGAATAGTGATAGTAAAGTGGTAAAATTATAAGTATGAAGGTCCCTACTATATGTTTGGAGGTAGAGAGTCTGTGAAATAAAGAGTGCATACATAAATAAGCAAACATGATTTAAAAAGTGACTGTGTATTTCAGTTGTGATGCCCTGAGACAGTCCAGCCAGAGCAGCCCGGGGGCCCCACACCCAGATGCCAACCCCAAATTTTCTGACACTATATACAAATAAACAGTGGCGTAGCTACGTTTTGGGCGCCCCCCCCGCGCCGTTAGGGGGGGGGCGCCCCCCCCCGTCGCCGCCCCGCCGAGCACCCCTACCCCGCCGCCCCGCCGAGCACCCCTACCCCGCCACCCCGCCGCCCATGCAAACCCCCCCTCAATCCCCCACAGCCTTACCTATCGCGCTGGTCCCGGCGGCTCCGTTCTTCTGCTGAGGACCACCAAAAAATGGCCGCCCCCATACAGCAGACAGTTTCAGAGAACTGTGTGCTATATGGGGGCGGCCATTTTGTGGTGGTCCTCAGCAGAAGAATGGAGCCGCCGGGACCAGCGCGATAGGTAAGTCTGCGGGGGATTGAGGGGGGGTTTAACTATAGCACCGCAGCTAACGGCGCCCCCACATGCACAGCGCCCCCCCCCGCGGTGGCGAGGGCTGCGGTGCTATAGTTACACCCCTGCAAATAAATAGGACTTACTTGGAATTATGCCTCTGTCTCAGTGCAATCCATGCTGGTTCCCTGCTTAAAAACATAAGAGGGTGGTGGGGGAGAGGTGCTAATCTAGATGAGGCATTCTCAAACCTCAGGTGTGTATTGCTACACAGATACATGGTAGGGGAAATTGGCTCTAAATTGCACACCCTCAGTAATGAAAGGTGCCATCTGCTGAGAATAAAATGGTTTACACAGAGAGAGAGGGTGCAAATGCACTATGCGATCATTACAATATAATATATAATAAGAGGTTGTTAGTATATTATATTGTAATGTGTAAGTCTGAAAATATAAAGTTAAAATAGATTTTACTGGATATAATTCAAAGGTATAAAAACACTAATACCCACCTATACCTTTGAACATTTAAACGTAGTAAGCCATTTTTCATTCTCAATTCTAAAAGTCTTTAGACTGAATAAAACTGATGGTCCCGGTTTACAGAAGATCAGAAATACAAGTGAAACATTAAACTGTGAAACGGAACCATAATTTTTTTCAGTCTAAAGACTTTTAGAATTGAGAATAAAAAATGGCTTACTGCATTTAAATGTTTACAGGTTTTTTTTCTCTCATATTTCTCTCACATTTTTTGCACATACTATAGTCACAGTGAAGACCACATAGATTCTGTACACTATTTCACCTTCCCCCTCGTGTCCCCAAGCGCAATCTCATTCTTTTCCTCTAAACTGGGAAAACATGCGCTGTTTGAGTTCTGATGAGCTTGGATAAATACCTCCTGTCAAAGTGTGCTTATAACTAAATATAACAGCAAATGCTGAAATAATTGCGCGTCAATACAGACTTGTAAAAAATGAATGACAATGCTCAGAGCCGGCCCTAGCCTAAATGACGCCCTAGGCAAGATTTTGGCTGGTGCCCCCTAGCACCGCCACTAGTTCCGCCTCTGACCCTGCTCCCCTTTCCCAGCACCATCAACCCTAATCATAGCAGTCATCATTTTGGTGCTCCTACCCGCAATATTTTAAATAGAAACAGCGCACACATTTGGTGCGCAGGCCAAACAGGGGTGTGTTCTTGCTGGGGAGGGGCATGGCCACACAATAGTACCCCCAATTCAAATAATGCCACACAGTAGTGCATCTTTATTCACATTATATAATGCGATGGTGTCCCTTATTCACGTTACATCATACAGTAGTACCACTTTACCTTATATACATTACTCCTCATATTATTCACATTATACCATTAGAAAATAATCCTGAGAAAATATTGTATTTTAAGCACCTCCATGGCCACACTGCAACCCAGCACAAAGCAGTGCATCACCTAAGGGGAGGGGGCCCGGGGCCCCCACTGGGCCCTTCCATCAGACTTTGGCCTGGGTAATTTGTACCACCTACCCCTTTCTCTCGGCACCCCTGATAATACCATACAGAAATGTCCCTTACACATGACACACATTATTAATGTCCATATAAACATAATGCCCCTTACACATTATTCCAACCTTTATTAATGCCCTTCATACACATAATGACACGCATAATGCCCCTTACACATATGTTGCACATTATTAATACCCTTATACACATGACACACATAAGCCCCTTACACATATGTTGCACATTATTAATGCCCTTATACACATGACACACATAATGCCTGTTACACATATGTTGCACATTATTAATGCCCTTATACGCGACACACATAATGCCTTTTACACATATGTTGCACATTATTAATACCCTTATTCACATGAAACACATAATGCCCCTTACACATGTTGCACATTATTAATGCATTTATACATGACACACATAATGCCTGTTACACTTATGCCAAACACTATTGCACAACCAACCCACCCGCAGACAGCACTCGCACAGCCGCTAACACTGTGACCTCTGCCTCTGCTTGGATACAGATGTTTCCTCATACATCTTGCCTCAATAGGCCATTCAGCTCCTGGCCAGTTATGGTAACGTTGGGTGCCTTTTTTGCTGAAAATTCGTCTTATTTGCATCTTCATGTGACCAGGACACGTATGGAGCTTTCGATGAGTAAAATGATATATGGCATGCCTATATTCTGTGTGCGACTGTGGCTGTACCTGCATACGGAATGCTATGTTACAGTGATTTCCATGAATACACTATTTCATATGCAGATATAGCCTCACTCACAAACAGAATATAGGCATGCTGCATATCAATTTAATCAGCAGAAGCTGCTGGTGCCCATAGGCATTCCAAAAGCCCTAGGCATTTGCCTAGTTTGCCTATGCCTAGGGCCGGCTCTGACAATGCTTCACTTAAAAAGATAGCTTGATTACATGTATTTGCTAATGCAGACGAACACAAGAAACATAAAATTGGCTGGCTTATGCTTCAACAATTATTCTAAATCAAATCAAAATGGAAACCTAAAAAGGACAATGTTCAGCCATTAAACCTCATTCCTAGTTACCTCCAGACCCCCTCCTTCCACATGTTTGCCTGTTCTTCCTCCACTGCCTACCCCCTCCATATAATGAGATATGGAGAGGCATGGGGTGACAGGAGAGGCAGAGGATGACAGGAGGAAGGTGATGGTAAAGGCAGAAAGTAACTGGGTGGAGAGGGTAATATATAGGGGCAATAGGCTGTATGGGAAGGGTACAGTGACACTAGGCTGGAGAAGAAGGCAACACTGTGTTGAATGGGGGAAACACTTTGACTGGACTGGCTGGGGGGGCGGGGGGAGTTTTATATTAGGAGAGTAACAGTGAGATTGGTGCAGTGAAATTACCCCTACCCACTAATTTAACAACCCCGCACCTCTGCACTGCAGTTTTGACTGCAGCCTCTCTGCTGCTGCCCTGCAATGAGGAAACTGCCTGAAACAATGTGGACATTTTTAACATGAGATTTTTAGAGAGCATAAACTGACAGAGAGGAAGCGGGGGGGGGGGGGGGGGGGGGTAGACAAACATAGCACCATGGTGGGTCAGACTAAAAGAAAGATAGGGGGAAGATTGAGGTGCTCCCTCTGCTGGCGCCTGGTTGAAGGAATATTACGTTCCTGGAGATGGAGAAAAGATCCTCTTCTCCAATATAGATAGATAGGTTGTGATCAAATAAAACACCTTACGTCCCTCTTAGAGGTATAGCGTTCCTCTTCTCCCAATAAACCGACTCTCAAGTATTGGAAAATGGTCAAAAGTCCCTCTGGTTCCCAAGGTTGTCCCTCTCGTAGGATGGATACCCCAAAAACCAGAGAGTAGTAGATGGTGTAATACCATTTATTACAGTAAAAACAGAAAGAATCAAACAAACTTCACAGGGTTATATGGACATGTGACATCAATTTGAAAAGTGGCTAATTACCAGATGAGATGGAGAATCAGAAAAAAATCTGTTTCTCAAAAAGCGCTCAGAACACTTGTGGAGATGGATTCCGGATTTCCCCTCCAAAGTGGGCCAAGGACGATGTTTAGGTAACCAGTCCAGATCAAAGATGTCCACACGCCAGGTCCCCCAGGTACCAGAACTCCAAACGCGTTTTCTCCCACTGCTGTGGTCTTTCTCAAGGAGATACTTATTCTGGTAGCCAATACACAACTTAAATACCCGAAACATCCAATCACTGCATGGCTGTAATTTGACTGATCCGTTATTGGACCAATCACAATTATTATCCAAAACAATAGCAGTCCAATCATCAATTTCTAATTTCCCCGCCGTTCTAAGTCCCGGAGAAGAGATGAGATCACTTCCGGCGGAAGTGATGTGACGCCGCAGGTACCCGGCTTCTCTCAGCCCTTACAAAGAGCTTCCGGCGGATGCGGTGTAGCGCTAGAGGTGCACCACTTCCTCCTTCAGTGTAGTCATCCCGCGCTATGAGCCGTCGCATCACTTCCGGTTTCCAGTGCCGCATTGAATTTCTTCCCCGCTATTCTCTTATATTTAGTTCCGTGTGATATACACCCATCGTTCTTTTCTGTCTCCATTGTATGTAGAGGCAGTGGGTGGAGATTTACTGGATCCAATTCAGTCCAATCACAAGGGGATTTTTCAAGTGGCACTAGTGCAATAATGAATAAATGCATAAATTAGTAAAATACATCACATTTAACAAAGGCATATAAAAATACATATAAATATTAAAAAAACAACACTATATATAAAAAAAAAATATCAATGTAAAAGGTATATATAACATCCAAAGACATAAATGGAATAAAAATTAAAAGGGGAGAGACCCACTTAAAAAAAACATTTAACCTCAAAGTCCAGGTTGAGACCCCCCGGGGTGAGAGTATTGTATTCATAGATACATCTCATTTCTTCCCGGGCTAAAGTGCTAACCAAGTTTCTGTTCCTAACGGAACCCACAATCTGTTTGAGTCCCCCAAACTTTAACCCCTTCCCGACATTTGACGTACATTTACGTCATGGCCGGGAGGTACTTCCCGACACATGGCATAAATGTACGTCATGACTTCTAACTGTCACTGCGTCTAGAGACGCAGTGACAGTTAGGTGATGTCTGCTGTCCCTGACAGCAGACATCCCCCCTCGCCGCCCAGGGGGGGCAGGGGTGCCCCCCCCGGTCGGCGATCGCTGTGATTGGCTGTTCAAATCTGAACAGCCATTCACAGCGTTTCCTGTGTTACCGGCGGCTAAGCCGCTCGGTAACACAGGGATCGGTGGTGATCGGTGCTGTCAGGTACAGCACCGATCACCACCGATGTGCAGCCCACCCCTCGCACCCGCCGGGCACTCACCCGGCAGCAGCAGCGGCTCCCCCGGAGCGTCTGGAGCGCACGCAGCGCTGCCCTCCTCCCCCCTCCCCCCCGCAGCAGCAGCAGCAGCATCAAGCTGCTGAAAAAGTTGAAAAATAAAATATATGCACTGAAAATATATGTATATATATATATATATATATATATATATATACACACACATATATATATATATATGTGTGTGTATATATATGTATATATATAAATATATATATATATATATATACATATATATATATATATATATATATATATATATGTGTGTGTGTGTGTGTGTGTGTGTGTGTATATACCCCACCGATCGCCAGCCCCCCCCCTCCCACCCGGCAGCCCCCCTCCCTCCCACCCACCCGGCTGCCGCAGCGCCAGCACCCCTCCCACCCCCCCGCCAGCCGCAGCGCCAGCCCCCCTCCCAAAGCTGGTGACTAAAATGGGGTCACTTGTGGGGGGGTTCCACTGTATTGGTGCTTCGGGGGTCTTGCTAATGCGACATAGCACCCACCATTCATTCCGCCACCAAAAATCACTCCTTCCCTTCTGAGTCCTGCCATGCACCCAACTGGTATTTTTTGGTCACACGTGAGGCATTGCCGTACTCGGGAGAAATTGGGGCACAGATTTTGGGGTGCTTTGTCTCCTTCATTCCTTGTGAAAATAAAAAATTTTGAGCCAGAACTGCAATTTTGTGTAAAAAATTACATTTTTTTACACAAAAATGCAGATCTGGCTCAAAATTTTTCATTTTCACAAGGAATGAAGGAGACAAAGCACCCCAAAATCTGTGCCCCAATTTCTCCCGAGTACGGCAATGCCTCATGTGTGACCAAAAAATACCAGTTGGGTGCATGGCAGGACTCAGAAGGGAAGGAGTGATTTTTGGATTTTGCAGCACAGATTCTGGTTGAGTGACCCCCGAAACACCCATACAGTGGAACCCCCCCACAAGTGACCCCATTTTGCAAACTACACCCTTCAGGGAATTCATCAAGGGGTATAGTGTACATTTCAAACCCCCCGGGGTTTCACCAATTTTGATACAACTGAGCTGTGAAAATGAAAAATTTATTTTTTTCATTTTCACTGCCCAGTTGTACCACAATTGGTGAAACCCCTGGGGGTTTGAAATGTACACTATACCCCTAGATGAATTCCCTGAAGGGTGTAGTTTGCAAAATGGGGTCACTTGTGGGGGGGTTCCACTGTATTGGTGCTTCGGGGGTCTTGCTAATGCGACATAGCACCCACCATTCATTCCGCCACCAAAAATCACTCCTTCCCTTCTGAGTCCTGCCATGCACCCAACTGGTATTTTTTGGTCACACGTGAGGCATTGCCGTACTCGGGAGAAATTGGGGCACAGATTTTGGGGTGCTTTGTCTCCTTCATTCCTTGTGAAAATAAAAAATTTTGAGCCAGAACTGCATTTTTGTGTAAAAAATTACATTTTTTTACACAAAAATGCAGATCTGGCTCAACATTTTTCATTTTCACAAGGAATGAAGGAGACAAAGCACCCCAAAATCTGTGCCCCAATTTCTCCCGAGTACGGCAATGCCTCATGTGTGACCAAAAAATACCAGTTGGGTGCATGGCAGGACTCAGAAGGGAAGGAGTGATTTTTGGATTTTGCAGCACAGATTCTGGTTGAATGACCCCCGAAACACCCATACAGTGGAACCCCCCCACAAGTGACCCCATTTTGCAAACTACACCCTTCAGGGAATTCATCAAGGGGTATAGTGTACATTTCAAACCCCCAGGGGTTTCACCAATTTTGATACAACTGAGCTGTGAAAATGAAAAATTTATTTTTTTCATTTTCACTGCCCAGTTGTACCACAATTGGTGAAACCCCTGGGGGTTTGAAATGTACACTATACCCCTAGATGAATTCCCTGAAGGGTGTAGTTTGCAAAATGGGGTCACTTGTGGGGGGGTACCTAACTTTTAGCATCTTATGGTGCCTAGAAACCTACATGGTTCCTAAAAAATAATCTCATAAAAAGGAGGCTCCAAAATCAAGTAGGTGCTCCTTCTATTATGAAGCCTGTGGTTTGGTCACCGTGCACACTAGGGCCACATATAGGATATTTATGAAAACCAAAGAATTGGGGGAATCAATTTTTAGTCACATTTTTCTAGTAAAATGTACTGTGTTCCTTAGAAAAATGTATTAAATTTGCAAATCTGGAAAAAAAATGAAATTTTGAAATTTCACCTACACTTTGTTTTAATTCCTGTGAAACACCTAAAGGGTTAACAAACTTCCAAAATGCTGTTTTGAATACTGTGAGGGGTGCAGTTTTTGAAATGGCATCATTTATGGGGGTGTCTCACATACAAGTCCCTCAAAGTCACATCAGAACTGAACTGGTCCCTAAAAAAATCAGTGTTTGAAATTTTCTTGAAAATTTGAGAATTTGCTATTCATATTTGAAGCCTCCTAGTGTCCAAAAAAATTAAAAGGAAGTTGAAATAATGATGGCAACATAAAGTAGACATATGGTCTATGTTAGTTATTAACTATTTTGAGTGGTATGATTATTTGTCTCACAAGCAGAAAATTTAACATTTTGCAAATCGCTAAATTTTCCATTTTTTCACGACATTTTGGTATTTTTCACAAAAAAACACAGACTGTATCGACCCAAATTTACCACTAATTTGAAGTACAATGTGTCACGAAAAAACAATCTCAAAATCACTGGGATAAGTAAAAGCAAAAAAAAGTTATCCCCACTTAAGTGAGACATGTCAGATTTGAAAAAAATGGCTCTGTCAGGAACGCAAAAACTAGCTCTGTCAGGAAGGGGTTAAAATGTGATTACCTGAAGAATTATGCTTGGTCTTAAAATAGTTAGATAAGGAATGGGACTCTAGTCCTTTTTTAATATTATTGAGGTGTTCACCAATTCGCACTCTTAAAGGTCTTGAGGTGCATCCGATGTAAAATAAAGGGCATGAACATTCAATAAAATACACCACATTTTTACTGTTACAAGTGACAAAGCTGTCAATTTTGTGTTCTTTCCCATTGATCTCAATGGATGTATATTTGGAGACACCACGGCTTTTGACCTCCCTACAGCCTTTACAGACACCACACCTATGAAAGCCTTTAGTAAGGGTTTTACCCCTTTCTTGTGTGGAGATGAGGGCACTACGAACCACCTTATTCCTAATGTTCGGTGCCTTACAATAAATGAATTTAGGTTTTGTAGTTAAAAGAAGGCCTATTATGGGTCCTTCTTTAAAATACACCAATTTTTTCGGAAAGATCTCTCTAAAACTTTGTATTGAACATTAAAACCAGTAATAAAAGCCCAAGTGTGTTCATTTGAAGTGGGGGTATCTTTTACAGTGTCCTTTAAAAGATCATCCCTGTTGATTTTTGTTGTTTCCTCCAGGGTGCTTTCAATAAAATCTGGATCTCACCCCTTTTCTATGAACCTTCTTGCCATCTTAGTGGATTGCTCTTTAAAAATGGAATCTTCTGTACAATTACGTTTTATTCTCTTTAATTGACCACCTGGGATAGCTCTCAACCACTGATTGTGGTGACAGCTATCCCGCTGTATGTATGATTGCGAGTCGGTCGGTTTGGTAAAAGTTTTAATTTTAATCCGACCTTCTTCAATTAAATAAAGTGATGTCCAGAAAATCTATAGAAGTTTTACTAATGTTAAAAGTCAACTCGATGTTTCTGTCCGGCGGAAGTGATAAGAAGCCGGGTACCTCCGGCGTCACATCACTTCCGCCGGAAGTGATCTCATCTCTTCTCTGGGACTTAGAACGGCGGGGAAATTAGAACTTGATGATTGGACTGCTATTGTTTTGGATAATAATTGTGATTGGTCCAATAACGGATCAGTCAAATTACAGCCATGCAGTGATTGGATGTTTCGGGTATTTAAGTTGTGTATTGGCTACCGGAATAAGTATCTCCTTGAGAAAGACCACAGCAGTGGGAGAAAACGCGTTTGGAGTTCTGGTACCTGGGGGACCTGGCGTGTGGACATCTTTGATCTGGACTGGTTACCTAAACATCGTCCTTGGCCCACTTTGGAGGGGAAATCCGGAATCCATCTCCACAAGTGTTCTGAGCGCTTTTTGAGAAACAGATTTTTTTCTGATTCTCCATCTCATCTGGTAATTAGCCACTTTTCAAATTGATGTCACATGTCCATATAACCCCGTGAAGTTTGTTTTATTCTGTCTGTTTTTACTGTAATAAATGGTATTACACCATCTACTACTCTCTGGTTTTTTCGGTATCCATCCTACGAGAGGGACAACCTTGTGAACCGGAGGGACTTTTGACCATTTTCCAATACTTGAGAGTCGGTTTATTTGGAGAAGAGGAACGCTATACCTCTAAGAGGGACGTAAGGTGTTTTATTTGATCACAACCTATCTATCTATATTGGAAAAGAGGATCTTTTCTCCATCTCCAGGAACGTAATATTCCTTCAACCAGGCGCCAGCAGAGGGAGCACCTTAATCTGTTTTTGTTGCTTCTGTTTCTCTGTAGTGAGGGGTCACTATTGTGGGTGCATCCACTGTAGGCTGCGAGGCGCACCAAACTGTATCCATTTCTATCTCTTTTTCTATAGGGGGAAGATTGTTCTCACCACTTCCTTTACTCTAGGGATGGCCATCGACCATCGATGATTCGAAACCATTGATGGTTCATGGCCGATGTCGAATACTTTTGCCATCGATGGGGGAGTACCAGATGGTTTCCCTCCATCGATGGAATAGCAAAACGATGTTTTGCTTTTTTTTCCCCAAAGTGCTGGGACACTGAGCATAGCTCCGCCCCCAACACCCGCGGAGCCCCGTCCCTGTGTTTTGATTGGCCCACAGGCCAATCAATCAAACACAAGGGATGACCATCGATATGTAAAATATCGATGGTCATCCATTGCATAGTTAAGCACTATCGATGGCCAGTTGCCAAATTGCCATCGATGGCAACCATCAATGGCAATGGCAACGATGGCCATCCCTACTTTACTCCATGGTGTGGCTGGGGTCAGCGGCAGCAGCAGTGACTCCTCCTCCCTCCAGGAAGCGGCTCCTTGCAGTGGGTCCTCTTCCCTATTCCCCACCAGCTCAAAACATTGGGCAGCAGCAGCGGGTCCTATCTCCCTCCCCCTCCTGTAAGGAGTGGCATGGGAGGCAGCTGCGGGTCACAACTACTTTGCCCCCATAAACAGTGCAGCTTTGAGCAGCAGCGGGATCTCTCCTCCACCAGGGAGCGGTTTTAGGAGGCAACAGCAGCAGGTCTGCTCCTCAATTCCACAACTCCCGCCACAGAGCAGCTAAGTGCAGCAGGAGAAGCGGGTCTGCTTCTCCATCCCCGCCCATCCCTGCACTAGTGGCTTCCGGGCAGCAGCTCTGACTTCCTCTCATACACCAAAAAAAAACCGCTGTCCCAGGAACCGCAGCGGGGGGGGGGGTGAGAGAACTAGCATCTCTGATTGCCCGGCAACCAGAGATGTGGCACGGGCTGACTGGAGTGCCAGAGCTCTGTCAGCCTGCTACCCGCAGCGGGTAGTGGGGGAGCAGGAGCACCAGCGGCTCCGGCACCCTGTGATATGTTGGCGTCCGAAGCTTGTGCTCCACTGGATCCGCCCTCACTACGCCTCTGCACACATTAAGAGGGAAGTCCAGGAATAGAGCATTGTGTCCCTACTGGAGAGGGTCGTGTTGGGAGGTATGTTTATACCCACCACAGAGTATATGCACCCCCTTCCACATATAGACTATATGCACACATCCCCAACACAAACTATGTCCACACATCCCCCCACAGAGTATATGAGCACCCACAAAACACACAGAAAAAATCCCCCTGAGGGTGTATTTGGTGGCGCTGTGACAGAGTCAGCATGTATCCAGGATAGTCAATTCTGGGATATATGCACAGAAAGAGAAACAATGGTAGCAGTGCTTGGATAAAACTCCTGTAAAAATCAAATTGGACTGATTTCATAATATATATTTAATTAAGAGAAAATACAAAGAAGTGACCATAAGTTAAACCAAGTTTAAACCACATATGCTGTAAGTGCTCAGTTTAAAACAAAAGAAATGCATTGCACATTCTCTGGTGTAGAATGCCCCAGAAAGTTTATATAAATGGTGCCAAGTCGATATAAATGGAATATTTAATTACCGTCCACCACAGGTATATAGTCAGATGCTTCTGTTAACTACCTAATTTTGGTGTGCAAGCTGGTCTGTAAAGGAGTCCAGTCCACCATGGAGGGAGAAGTTGAGCAAATAGGCAAAGCAAGGTGGCGGAATATTTTGTTCCAGATGGAGTGAGCATTTCAAGATGGTGTCATCTGGGGCTCGTTCAAGGGATTAACCTGAACCCGCCCCAGATGACTCCATTTTCAAACTCCCCACTCCATATGGAACCCTTATGACAGCACTCTTAAGGGCTCATTAGATTAAACCCGTCTTCGAACTTAGATCGCCCCTTTAGATGATATGGTAGTGTTTGTTTGAAGACAATTACTTAAAGCTTTCAAGAGTTATCGTGGATCATCCATAAACACATAGACACACACAAACATTGTTCAATTATACTTATGTAGATACTAAGTATACATATAACTGATGTTATAGAAATGTAAGCATAAATACAGTATAACAATGGTCACCAAACCATCACTTGTGAGCGACTGGTAGCTCACCTCAGCAATTTGGGTAGCTCAACCACTGCTGACTGCTCCTTCGCCTGCCCGCACCTGCCCACCACCCACCTACCCGTAGCACTCCTCTTCTTCGGAGAAGACAAATGCTAGAGGTTAAAATTGACCTCTAGGGTGACATTCTATGGGATGAGATTTTTTTTTTTTGCGATTTTTTTCGCAAAAACGGCCGAAATCGCATGTTTTTCCATTTTCGCATATTTAATGAGCTGCGAAAATGTGAAAAAAGTGCGATTTTGGCCAACAAATTGGACATTCTGGAAATGCTGTTTTTCGCAGCACATCGCATCCAGATGTTTTCACATTTAATGGTATGCGATTTGTAGAAATGTGTCTAAAATTCGCCCAAAAATCAGACCAGGTTCTGATGGGCGAATTAGCCAGAACTCTGCACAGATCATTGAGATCTGTGCAGGGTTCTGGTGGAAAAAAAGGGTTAAACAGTTTTTTTTTTTTTAAACTGCGCGGGGTCCCCCGCCAGAGCATAACCAGCCCCGGGCTCATTGAGCCGGTGCTGGTGACGTAAAATCACGGTCCCCGACAAATAGAGGTCCCCTTGATTTAATGAAACCAGCACCAGGCTCAAGGTCCGGCGCTGGTTCCCAAAATACGGGGGACAAAATGACTAGGGGTCCCCCGCATTTCAAGAACCAGCACCAGACCCAACCAGCCAGCAGGGTAATGCCACAGCCGGGGGACACTTATTATATAAGGTCCCGCGGCCAAAGCATTATCCCCCTGGCTGGTCAGCATGGGCAGGAGTCCTGGGGAAGTGGGGACCCCCCCAAAGAAGGGGACTTTCTCGGCTCCTGATTGGCCGCTAGGCGGCCAATAGAATCAGTCTGAGGAGAGGTGCGGAAGATGAAAATCTCTGCGTCTCTCCAGTTCTTGAGCGGGTACCAGCCGGGAGCAGCGCGTCTGGAGCTGAAGATGCCAGGGTCGTCGCCGGGGACCAGGTGAGTAGGATTTCCTCCCTTTGGATTACTACGGATCCAGGACCCCGGACTCTTCAGCCCTGGAGCCCCGGACCAGCCCCGGAACCAGGACCAAGGCCCCGGAACCGGACTCTTCCGCCCTGGAGCCCCGGATCCAGGGACCGACCCACGGGCTCAAGGTAGGTAAGTATCAGTATGTGTGGGCTGTGGATGTATTAAACGTTTATTTTTCTGGGTGTCAGTGTGTGTTTTATTTAAATATTTATTGTACTGTGGAACTACAAGTGCCAGCGGGCCCTTTAATGCCCCGCATGCTGGGACTTGTGGTTCTCCAAGTCCCACCATGCGGGGTAGGCTTGCTGGGACTCATAGTTCTACAGTATAAGACAATAGTTTTTATTCTTTTTTTACACTTTTCATCAGCCCGATGCCCACCGCCCAGGGGCATCGGGGACAGCCCCGGACTTTCAGCATGGGCTGGTAAGTCCTGGAGGGGGGGACCCCTTCTTTGGGGGGGTCCCCACTTCCCCAGGACCCCTGCCCATGCTGACCAGCCAGGGGGATAATGCTTTGGCCGCGGGACCTTATATAATAAGTGTCCCCCGGCTGTGGCATTACCCTGCTGGCTGGTTGGGTCTGGTGCTGGTTCTTGAAATGCGGGGGACCCCTAGTCATTTTGTCCCCCGTATTTTGGGAACCAGCGCCGGACCTTGAGCCTGGTGCTGGTTTCATTAAATCAAGGGGACCCCTATTTGTCGGGGACCGTGATTTTATGTCACCAGCACTGGCTCAATAAGCCCGGGGCTGGTTATGCTCTGGCGGGGGACCCCGCGCAGTTTTTTTGTTTTTTTAAATTGCGATTTCCTGCAAATATGCAATTTTCAGACCTGAAAATCGCACATTTTCAGGACTAAAGAAATCGCATCAAATCGCACCTATTCACACTATTTGGGCCATTTTTCGCATATCATTAAATATGCGAAAAACGGCCCAATCTAGCGATTTTCAAAAGTGCGATTAGGTGCGGTAAAAAACATGCAGTTTTTATCGCTACACATAGAATGTCACCCCTAGTGTCTGCCAAGGAACACAGCACTACAGCATTACCTGAAAGTGCTGGGAGCACTTAGCGCTGATGCCACAGCGAGAACCATGTAATTCCCTGCTGTGAAAGGCAGCAGGGAAAGTATTAAGGACTCACTTGCTGAAGGGTAACGGCAATCTAAGGAGGATGGAGAGCAAAGGGTAGAGCAGCACTCTTATCTGTAGTCAGAGGCACTTCTAGGACGGAGGAGGCCCATGTACACACTTCATTTTGGTCCTCTCCTCTTTAGCCGGCAGTGTTGTACACTCTGGGCACTAGAAGACACTAGTGCGGTCCCAGAGGCTACAGCGCATGCACAATACGCTGGAAAAATGTCCACAAAGATAGTAATGTTACATTAATTGCCCAGGAGAAATAAAGAAACAGTTTTATCTGGCTGGAATAATTCCATATCAGTAAATTATTCATATAACAGTTGGTTTGTTTTGTTTGTTTTTTCAATCCATCGTTTGTGAAGGTGTTTCAGTGCATAATACAGTATGTCCTCATTTAACCTAATTAAATTGTACTAATTAAAAGTTCTTGCAGAGACAAAGGCCGGTCCCAACAAGTTGTGAGTTAAGTGAACTGTAATTAATACAATTGCTGTAAACGTTACTAAATGTAATATTTGCTGTGTGTAAGGAAATCTCTCTGTTCTAAACACTTTTGACAATGTTAGGCTGATGCTTTTTCAGGATACTGCTGAATTAATATGGATGAATCTAATTTAGGACATACAAAACAGCCAAGGCACAATTCAAAATCTTTGGTTACACCATTTTTGTCATTTATCTGATTGGGCTTCTCCTTTCATTTTTCCAACATGATAGGATTTTAGTTATTATGGGGCTACACACGTAGCGATCCCTGGGCATTTTCTAAGCAATCTCACTAGATCGCTTAGGAAACGCATCATCATCATCGCTCCTCGTGGAGCGGCATCGCTATAGCGATGCACGGCACTATCACCCTGGCGATTACTATCCAGCATGCTAGATAAATCTAGTTAATCGCTGGGCCAGACCAAATTGCTCAGCAGCACGTCACTGTGCAGTGATCCAGCATTGCTCATCTTACCCGTCTCGTTATGTGTGAAGGCTCCTTTAGGTGCACGTTGCTCAAACCCTAATGTTTCACTGTACTGTAGTTCTAGTTTGTTTAGTAATATGTATTATATGTCCGTCTCATCACTGTAAGTAGTACCAGCTCACCTGAACACACACTGTCCTCTCCTTTCCTGCTGTCTGTGACTGACACATTACATTGATCAGCGGCATAACAATGCCACTACAGTTCAAGCAGAGGCTTGGTGGAGCCGGTACCGCAGGGTCTCTGCAGATTTCATGAGGTCTGCTGAAAATGACCCTCCAAAAATGGAAATGCCAGATTCTGGGAAGGCCAGATACTGGAAGCAAGAAATCCCTGACAATAAACATGTAACATAGTAACATAGTAATTAAGGCTGAAAAAAAAGACATTAGTCCATCGAGTTCAACCTACCTAACTTGTAACTACTGACTTGAGTAAGTCATATCTATAGGATTCCCTTAGTGGCCAAAAATGCATCCAGTTTTGATTTAAATTCATTAACAGTAGTTGCTGTAACCACCCCCACCGACAATGAGTTCTAGAATTTTACTGCTCTAATGGTGAAGAATCCTCTTCTTAATTCAGTCTGGAATTTCTTTTCCTCGAGCCTCAGTACATGCCCGCGTGTCCCAAGTATAGGCCTGTTAGTGAACAAATCATCTCCCAGTTCCATATGATTCCCAATCCTGTACTTGAACATACTAATCATATCACCTCTCAACCTCCGTTTCTCCAGTGAAAACATATTCAGCCTGGTTAACCTATCATTCTATTCTAGTGATTTGAGACCTTTTACTAGCTTTGTCGCCCTTCTCTGTACCCGTTCCAATTCATTTATGTCCTTTTTAAGGTGTGGTGCCCAGAACTGAACACAGTATTCCAAGTGTGGTCTCATCAATGCCTTGTAAAGAGGCACTATCACATTGGCATCCCTTGAATCCATACCCCTTTTAATGCATGCCAGTGTCCGGTTTGCTTTTGCTGCTGCACTTGAGCAGTGTGCACTATTACCCAATTTTTCATCTATGATGACCCCCAAGTCCTTCTCTACAGCATGGTTTCCTATAATAACTCCATTTAGCCTATAAGTAGCTTGTTTATTTTTGTTCCCATAATGAATTACTTTACATTTTTCAACGTTAAACTGCATTTTCCATCTTTCCGCCCACCTTTCCAGTTTATTTAGGTCACTTTGTAGTGTTTCCACATCCTCTCCTGAGTTAATTTCCTTGCTTAACTTCATGTTGTCCGCAAATATTGGAATTTTTCTCACTAAGGGCCAGATTCTCTAAGCTTCAAAAGTGATAAAAGGGAGAGTGATAAACAGCCAGACAATCAGGTCCTACCTGCCATGACACAAGCTGTGTTTGAAAAATGTCAGAAGGGAGCAGATTGGCTGGCTGTTTATCACTCTCCATTTTATCACTTTTGAAGCTTAGTGAATCTGGCCCCAGGTCACATCCAATATCATTAATGAATATATTAAACAAGGTGGGTCTTAATATTGTACCTTGCGGGACTCCACTTTAGACCTTACCCCAGCTGGAATGTATGCCATTTACCACCACTCTCTGTCCCCAATTGTGCAACCAGATTTGAATCCAATTACAAATTTTATCTCCAAGGTCCGGCGCTGGTTCCCAAAATACGGGGGACAAAATGACTAGGGGTCCCCCGCATTTCAAGAACCAGCACCAGACCCAACCAGCCAGCAGGGTAAAGCCACAGCCGGGGGCCACTTATTATATAAGGTCCCGCGGCCAAAGCATTATCCCCCTGGCTGGTCAGCATGGGCAGGGGTCCTGGGGAAGTGGGGACCCCCCCAAAGAAGGGGTCCCCCCCTCCAGGACTTACCAGCCCATGCTGAAAGTCCGGGGCTGTCCCCGATGCCCCTGGGCGGTGGGCATCGGGCTGATAAAAAGTGTAAAAAAAGAATAAAAACTATTGTCTTATACTGTAGAACTAGGAGTTCCAGCAAGCCTACCCCGCATGCTGGGACTTGGAGAACCACAAGTCCCAGCATGCGGGGCATTAAAGGGCCCGCTGGCACTTGTAGTTCCACAGTACAAGAAATAGTTAAATAAAACACACACTGACACCCAGAAAAATCAACGTTTAATACATCCACAGCCCACAAATACTGATACTTACCTGTTCAAAAAGAATTTTTATTTTACTCTAAACTTGGCGCCCCTTTCTCGGTCATAACAATCTGGAGTCTAGGAGATAAATTGGGAATATGCACTATACTCCCCTTATATATGTAATCTTCCGTTCCACTATTCCTCAATTTTCTCCTATTCTTGTTGATTATGAAAAAAAAGGAATATAGAAAATCCAATGTGTAAAGAACGTATTCATAAAGTTATGATCGATTTAATCGAATCACATCATGTGGGCGTACATCAACTCACTAGTGGTAAGCTGAGACCCACGTATAAAGGTATCTTTTTAGTAATAGGATGTCGTACCACTACTCACGATAAAGGGTAGTTTTCCACGTATATAACGGTTTCTTTGAAACGTTTTTTTCTCAAAGATAAAATTTTTTTATTCAAACAATATTTCAAAAATAATCCAAAACATGTACACTTTGGGTTAGGTAGAGGCAGTGATAAAGTGTAGTCTACACACAATTTCCCAGGAGTCCGGACCTAAAAAACGTGTGGACAATCACTCATCCACTTACCTCTTCCTTTCGAATTCAGTGTGCAAGAATAAAAGCAGTTGGCAAGCACTATTCAGGGTACAACATGTTTCGAGACTCCAGTCTCTTCCTCAGGTCCCTGAATAGTGCTGTAGACAGAATCCATATATATACCCTCCCGTGTGTTTACTTCCTGTGACGCAATTTCAGTCACTTCCGGTCACGGAAGAATCCTTTAATACTCCCATAACTTGTAGAATAATATTGATAAACACCCTGGAAATCGGGCTTAGTCTCTCCTCTAATTCCTAAGTGGAAAGGATCTCCCCCAGCCGTTGTATATCTCTACAGCCGCCTCTGTATATTGCCGTAAGACGCGGCGATTACACTTCCGCCCGGCGTGACGTCACTTCCGCCGGGGGATGCGGGGATTAGCCTCGTGTATCTGGCGTCCACCATTCTCCCGCCTTTTTCTGTGATAGTTTCTTACAACGTCAGTTTCTCCGGATTATAAATAACGGATTAATACATCTATAATAAATGTGACAACAAACGCTGGGGTAAATATTAAGCCATAAAATACACTAAAATTATTGAATCTTGAAAAACTTTAGATAAAAATGTGTATCAAGATAAACTTCAATTATAAAGAGCTTTAAAAAATATAAAAATATTTTATAAAAATCGTGGGACATAAATATCTTATAAAATATATTTTCTTAGATACAGAGAATTCATGACATCAATGATTACATTTCCTCTTATTTTTAGCTATCGCTCAAATATTATGGATGCTAAAAACTAGAAACTAGAAAAAAGCTAAAAAGAAGCCAAAAAAGAAGCTAAAAAAAAAAGAAGCTAAAAGAGAGATGAAAACAAGATGGGCAAAGATAAATAAATATGGCTTAAAGGAACCATTTTAGTTCAAAATCTTGGTTCAAGCCCAACGGTGTAAGGGTTTTGAACTTATAAATGAACTTCATTTCTGTTCTTGCTAATATCTGTTCAATGTTTCTGTTTCTCCAGGTTCCAACAATCTTCTGTATGCCCAGAAATCTCTTTATGAATTTTGTCGAGCACTGGTGTTGTTCTTTAAAATGACTTGATAGGTGATGCGTGGGAAGGCCTTTCTTAATATTTCGCAAGTGCTCAGAGATCCTAACTTTTTTAAAGGTCGGGTAGTTCTCCCAATGTAAAACAGGCCACATTGGCATTCGACAACATATACGACGTTCGAAGTCTCACAGGTTATGAAGTCCCTTATTTTAAAATGAATGTTGTTGATAGTAATTTCCGTTGTTTTTGAAGCTTCTGCTGTTATATTCCGACAACCAATACAGGAGCCGCACCTGTGGAATCCCTTTGTGCGGATGGAATTTTTTCTCTCCTCTGGAAGGCTGCTTCGGACCAAATGGTTTCTTAAATTAGCTGATTTTCTATATATAAATTTTGGTCTATCTGGAATTAGATCTTTTAAAATTGGGTCCTCCTGTAAAAGATGCCAATGTTTTCTCACCGTTCTTTCAAAATCCTTATGGTTTTTATCATATTGCGTGAAGAAGGCGAATTGCAGGGAATTGATGTTATTCTCATCACGTATTTTTGTTTTGTTTCTAAGTAGGATTATCCGATCTTTTTGCTGAATTTCTCTGATTGTCTGGTTGATATCATCTTCAGTATATCCCTTACTCAAAAATTCTCCTTTTAATTTCTCATTTTGAATTCTCAAAACTTCCGGGTCACTGCAATTTCTCTTTAGTCTCAAAAATTGGCTCTTTGGTACGTCTCTTAGCCACGGGCGATGGTGCTGGCGTTCCGTAGGAATAAATGTGTTGACATCTGTGGCCTTATGGAAAGTTTTCGTGTGTACTATATCATCCTGGGAGTATATTGTTAGGTCGAGAAAATTTACCTCTTGTTTACTTAAGGTGAAAGTGAATTTGATGTTATGAATATTCTCACTAAGAGAACCTGTGAATTCTCTTAGTTCTTCTTCTTCCCCTTCCCATATTAGTAGCACATCGTCTATGTACCGGTTCCATTTCAGGAGTTTGCTATTCCAAAGTGCATTTTCATATATAAAGTCTTCCTCCCATCTGGCCATAAATAAATTGGCATAGCTAGGGGCAAATTTTGACCCCATAGCTGTGCCTCTTAGTTGAAGGAAGTACTTGCCTTCGAAATAAAAATAATTATTATGTAAGATAAAGGAAATAGCATCCAGAATGAAATCTTTTTTGGCTATGTCGTAGTCTGATCTTTCTAAAAAGAAGCTCGTGGCCTGAAGACCATCCTCATGTGCTATACAAGTGTATAAGGAGGTGACATCTCCAGTGCCCCACCATTTATGATTGTTCCATGTAATCCCCTGTATAGATCTTAAAATGTCCCCAGTATCCTTAGTGTAAGATCGTGTTTGGACTACTAGAGGTTGGAGGTAAGAATCTACTAGTGCTGACAGATTAGATGTTAGAGAACAAGTCCCCGCAATAATAGGTCTTCCTGGAGGCTTGTTTACACTTTTATGGAGCTTTCGGTAGAATGTATATAGTGGGTATGACTTCTTCTTCAATTTTTATATACTCATACTCCTTCTTCGAAATCCCATTATTCAACAGATGTTTCTGTATTAATTTATTGAAGTCACCCTTTATTCTAACTGTAGGATCCTGGTTTAGTTTCCTATATGTCTCCCGATCATCTAATTGTCTGTTGATTTCATTTACATACTGTTCTCTGTCTAGAATAGCTACCCCTCCACCTTTGTCACATGGTTTTATCACAATCTTCTTATCTTTTCCGAGTGACGTCAAAGCTTCCTTTTCTTTTTTTGAAAGATTATCTCGATTGTAAGGCCCACTTTTTTTCTTCTTGGAACCAATCTTTTCAAAGTCACTGATAACTAATTTGTTAAAGGTCTCTATAAAGTTACCCCTCACATGAGTGGGATAGAACTTGGATTTCTTTCGGATTTTACTAATTTCTTCTTCTTGTGTACTCTCTTCTGTAGATTCTTGTGTAGGCTTGGCTTCCTTCATAGCGAAGAACTTTTTCAGAGTTAATTGTCGAGTGAATTTCTGCACATCAATATATTTCTCAAAATTATCAGAACTTGAGCTTGGAGCATATTTCAGTCCTTTATTCAAAACTCCTTTCTCTGCTTCGGAGAGAATATGTTTACTCAAATTAAATATAATGTTGGTTGGTGGAGTCTGTTCTTTTGTCCGGTTCCTTCTTGTCAGTCTTTTAAATTTTTGATAATTTTTTTAGAGATTTTTCCACCCCTTTTTCCTCTTTTGTTGATGGTCTTTTTTTTGGTATTGGGATCTATTTCTAGTCGATCTGTTAATACACCATTTTCTTTCTTCTTGTCCCTGATCTTTCTTTTCCTTGGCCTAAAAAATGACATGTTGATGTGGAGGGGCAATCCTTCTCATTTCGAGTCGAGCGGTGATGATGCTCCTCTCTTCTATTGGATTCTATTGGAGATGATCGCAGTAGGTTATCTTCCCTTCTAGGCTGGATATAGGTGGCATCTTTGGGGACAGTCTTTCTCCTATGATGTATTACTTCTTTTTCCGCCGATTTTCTTCTTTGATCCTCTGTTTCTTCAAAATCCTGATTTGAGTTCCCAATCTTATAGTCACGTCTTGTTGATCTTCTGTGGTAGAGGAAATGATCTTTTTCTCCAAAATTTTCTCTTAGTTTTCCCTGTTCCTTATATCTTCTTTCTCCATTCGGTCTCACGGGATTGAAGTTTCTGTTTTGTTCTCTTCCTGGATAGTGGCTCTTATAGTTTCTAGCCTGATCTCTACTTTGATCATAACCCCTCATTCTGCTAATTGAAGTTTTCCTGTAGTAGGGTGGATTTATTTGATCATTCGGTCTTTGAAACTGATATTGGGGTCGATAATGAGTTCTCTTATATAAAGGGCTTTGATAATTGAATTGATGTAGAGTGTATCCCTGTTTACTTCTATCGTTGTTCCAATGGTTCCTCCGTTGTTGGGGATTTCTACTTCTAAACGGAAGATATCCATTTCTATTCCATCTTTGTTGGTAATGTCCTTTAAATGGAGATAAATTTCGTCTACTCCTCTCTTCGTAATCATGATCATAATTGTCTCTTGTAGAAATTTGGTTTCTTCTTATAGGTCTTTCCCTTGATTTGGTCCTTGGGCTACGATGTATAGGATCTTCCCTTTTATTTGATTGGACTATTTCAGCCTTGTCTTTGTTCTTTTTTTTTTGTTTTTTCTCTTCATTAGTGCCGAACTTGTAATAATTATAGTCTCGATGTAATTTTTTCTGTTTTTTCTTTGTTAGTAGCCTGGTGTTTCTATCCAAATTTGCAATGACCTCTTCTTCCAATTTGGGAAAGATAGCCATTTTACTGAATGGGGTTATGAGACCCTGTATGGTATCCACTCTTTCTGAAACTTCTTTAAGTTTTTCCCTCCTTTCTTTTAGGATTAGTTCTATCAATGAAAACGAGCATATATTGAGGATGTTGTTCTATTCTTTTGTAAAGTTTTCTGTTCTATCCTCAAATGATGGTGTTTTTTTGAGTCTCAAGCCTTTAGGAATTATATGCTTCGCCATATATCTCTCAAGTGTGGCCACTTCCCACCACAATTTATTCTCATTGATGAGCCAATCTCCTAGTTTCTTCATGGCAATCCTAAGTTTTTTATCCGTCATCTCAGTATCTTCTTTGATTTTAAACACTTCCTCCAGTGTTTCTTTTCTTCTGTCTCTGTGTCCGAACATAATTGCGCTAGAGATTCTCTATGGGAAAAATAGACTATCTTATAAGGTTTTTGATTGAGTCTCCTGGCGCTAATATGATTTCTGGGTCGCCTATTCAGAGTAAAGGGGTATTTTCCCAGAATACCCAATACAAGATATGTTCAAAAAGAATTTTTATTTTACTCTAAACTTGGCACCCCTTTCTCGGTCATAACAATCTGGAGTCTAGGAGATAAATTGGGAATATGCACTATACTCCCCTTATATATGTAATCTTCCGTTCCACTATTCCTCAATTTTCTCCTATTCTTCTGACGTATCCTCGATGTTGATTATGAAAAAAAAGGAATATAGAAAATCCAATGTGTAAAGAACGTATTCATAAAGTTATGATCGATTTAATCAAATCACATCACGTGGGCGTACATCAACTCACTAGTGGTAAGCTGAGACCCACGTATAAAGGTATCTTTTTAGTAATAGGATGTCGTACCACTACTCCACAGCCCACACATACTGATACTTACCTACCTTGAGCCCGTGGGTCGGTCCCTGGATCCGGGGTCCGGGGCTCCAAGGCTGAAGAGTCCGGTTCCGGGGCCTTGGTCCTGGTTCCGGGGCTGGTCCGGGGTTCGGGGCTCCAGGGCTGAAGAGTCCGGTTCCGGGGCCTTGGTCCTGGTTCTGGGGCTGGTCCGGGGCTCCAGGGCTGAAGAGTCTGGTTCCGGGGCCTTGGTCCTGGTTCCGGGGCTGGTCCGGGGCTCCAGGGCTGAAGAGTATGGTTCTGGGGCCTTGGTCTGGTTCTGGGGCCTTGGAGAAAGTCGGATCCTGATTGGCCGCTAGGCGGCCAATAGAATCAGTCTGAGGAGAGGTGCGGAAGATGAAAATCTCTGAGTCTCTCCAGTCCGTGAGCGGGTACCAGCTGGGAGCAGCACGTCTGGAGCTGAAGATGCCGGGGTCATCGCCGGGGACCAGGTGAGTAGGATTTCCTTCCACAGGTACCCCTTTGGATCACTACGGATCCAGGACCCCGGACTCTTTAGCCCTGGAGCCCCGGACCCCGGACCAGCCCCGGAACCAGGACCAAGGCCCCAGAACCAGACTCTTCAGCCCTGGAGCCCCGGACCAGCCCCGGAACCAGGACCAAGGCCTTGGAACCGGACTCTTCAGCCCTGGAGCCCCGGAACCAGGACCAAGACCCCGGAACTGGACTCTTCAGCCCTGGAGCACCGGACCCCGAATCCAGGGACCGACCCACGGGCTCAAGGTAGGTAAGTATCAGTATGTGTGGGCTGTGGATGTATTAAACGTTTATTTTTCTGGGTGTCAGTGTGTGTTTTATTTAACTATTTCTTGTACTGTGGAACTACAAGTGCCAGCGGGCCCTTTAATGCCCCGCATGCTGGGACTTGTGGTTCTCCAAGTCCCAGCATGCGGGGTAGGCTTGCTGGGACTCCTAGTTCTACAGTATAAGACAATAGTTTTTATTCTTTTTTTTACACTTTTCATCAGCCCGATGCCCACCGCCCAGGGGCATCGGGGACAGCCCCGGACTTTCAGCATGGGCTGGTAAGTCCTGAAGGGGGGGACCCCTTCTTTATGGGGGTCCCCACTTCCCCAGGACACCTGCCCATGCTGACCAGCCAGGGGGATAATGCTTTGGCCACGGGACCTTATATAATAAGTGTCCTCCGGCTGTGGCATTACCCTGCTGGCTGGTTGGGTCTGGTGCTGGTTCTTGAAATGCGGGGGACCCCTAGTCATTTTGTCCCCCGTATTTTGGAAACCAGCGCCGGACCTTGAGCCTGGTGCTGGTTTCATTAAATCAAGGGGACCCCTATTTGTCGGGGACCGTGATTTTATGTCACCAGCACCGGCTCAATGAGCCCGGGGCTGGTTATGCTCTGGCGGGGGACCTCGCGCAGTTTCTTTGTTTTTTTAAATTGCAATTTCCTGCAAATGTGCGATTTTCAGACCTGAAAATCGCACATTTTCAGGACTAAAGAAATCGCATCAAATCGCACCTATTCACACTATTTGGGCCGTTTTTCGCATATCATTAAATATGCGAGAAACGGCCCAATCTTGCGATTTTCAAAAGTGCGATTAGGTGCGGTAAAAAACATGCGTTTTTTACCGCTACACATAGAATGTCACCCCTAGTGTCTGCCAAGGAACACAGCACTACAGCATTACCTGAAAGTGCTGGGAGCACTTAGCGCTGATGCCACAGCGAGAACCATGTAATTCCCTGCTGTGAAAGGCAGCAGGGAAAGTATTAAGGACTGACTTGCTGAAGGGCAACGGCCATCTAAGGAGGATGGAAAGCAAAGGGTAGAGCAGCACTCTAATCTGTAGTCAGAGGCACTTCTAGGACGGAAGAGGCCCATGTACACACTTCATTTTGGCCCTCTCCTCTTTAGCCGGCAGTGTTGTACACTCCATACCCTCCAACATTTCCATCTAAAAAATCGGTACAGGGGTGTGGCCATGGTTAAAAGGGGGCGTGGCCTTCACCATTTTTCTTTGGACTACATGTGCCAGTTTCTTTATGAGGCCCATTTTAATATAAATCCTGCACTGGCTGTCCCTACCTCGTCAGCTTTGCGGGGTCTGGCCATAAAATCGCCGACTGTCCCCGCTGTCGGGTTCTTCATGCTGCGGCACGTCCATGCTGTGGTGACGTCACGCAGCCCCGGAGGTGGCAGCTTGTGCTATTGCGGCCGGGACTTGTGGTCTCTGGACAGCCGACATCCTCCAACCACAGTCTCTCCCTGAGCAGCAGGGGGAGGCAAGCCTGTCACAGCCCTCCGCTGTGCACCCTGGGAGATGTAGTCCTGGCCGGCTGCTTCTCCATGCTCTCTGGGGAGCAGTCGGCAGTGTAATAAACTACATCTCCCAGAATCCCTCAGGCAGTTAAAGCTATTTCATTTATGTCCTTTTTAAGGTGTGGTGCCCAGAACTGAACACAGTATTCCAAGTGTGGTCTCATCAATGCCTTGTAAAGAGGCACTATCACATTGGCATCCCTTGAATCCATACCTCTTTTAATGCATGCCAGTGTCCGGTTTGCTTTTGCTGCTGCACTTGAGCAGTGTGCACTATTACCCAATTTTTCATCTATGATGACCCCCAAGTCCTTCTCTACAGCAGAGTTTCTTATAATAACTCCATTTAGCCTATAAGTAGCTTGTTTATTTTTGTTCCCATAATGAATTACTTTACATTTTTCAACGTTAAACTGCATTTTCCATCTTTCCGCCCACCTTTCCAGTTTATTAAGGTCACTTTGTAGTGTTTCCACATCCTCTCCTGAGTTAATTTCCTTGCTTAACTTCATGTTGTCCGCAAATATTGGAATTTTTCTCACTAAGGGCCAGATTCTCTAAGCTTCAAAAGTGATAAAAGGGAGAGTGATAAACAGCCAGACAATCAGGTCCTACCTGCCATGACACAAGCTGTGTTTGAAAAATGTCAGAAGGGAGCAGATTGGCTGGCTGTTTATCACTCTCCATTTTATCACTTTTGAAGCTTAGTGAATCTGGCCCCAGGTCACATCCAATATCATTAATGAATATATTAAACAAGGTGGGTCTTAATATTGTACCTTGCGGGACTCCACTTTAGACCTTACCCCAGCTGGAATGTATGCCATTTACCACCACTCTCTGTCCCCAATTGTGCAACCAGATTTGAATCCAATTACAAATTTTATCTCCAAGGTCCGGCGCTGGTTCCCAAAATACGGGGGACAAAATGACTAGGGGTCCCCCGCATTTCAAGAACCAGCACCAGACCCAACCAGCCAGCAGGGTAAAGCCACAGCCGGGGGCCACTTATTATATAAGGTCCCGCGGCCAAAGCATTATCCCCCTGGCTGGTCAGCATGGGCAGGGGTCCTGGGGAAGTGGGGACCCCCCCAAAGAAGGGGTCCCCCCCTCCAGGACTTACCAGCCCATGCTGAAAGTCCGGGGCTGTCCCTGATGCCCCTGGGCGGTGGGCATCGGGCTGATAAAAAGTGTAAAAAAAGAATAAAAACTATTGTCTTATACTGTAGAACTAGGAGTTCCAGCAAGCCTACCCCGCATGCTGGGACTTGGAGAACCACAAGTCCCAGCATGCGGGGCATTAAAGGGCCCGCTGGCACTTGTAGTTCCACAGTACAAGAAATAGTTAAATAAAACACACACTGACACCCAGAAAAATCAACGTTTAATACATCCACAGCCCACAAATACTGATACTTACCTGTTCAAAAAGAATTTTTATTTTACTCTAAACTTGGCGCCCCTTTCTCGGTCATAACAATCTGGAGTCTAGGAGATAAATTGGGAATATGCACTATACTCCCCTTATATATGTAATCTTCCGTTCCACTATTCCTCAATTTTCTCCTATTCTTGTTGATTATGAAAAAAAAGGAATATAGAAAATCCAATGTGTAAAGAACGTATTCATAAAGTTATGATCGATTTAATCGAATCACATCATGTGGGCGTACATCAACTCACTAGTGGTAAGCTGAGACCCACGTATAAAGGTATCTTTTTAGTAATAGGATGTCGTACCACTACTCACGATAAAGGGTAGTTTTCCACGTATATAACGGTTTCTTTGAAACGTTTTTTTCTCAAAGATAAAATTTTTTTATTCAAACAATATTTCAAAAATAATCCAAAACATGTACACTTTGGGTTAGGTAGAGGCAGTGATAAAGTGTAGTCTACACACAATTTCCCAGGAGTCCGGACCTAAAAAACGTGTGGACAATCACTCATCCACTTACCTCTTCCTTTCGAATTCAGTGTGCAAGAATAAAAGCAGTTGGCAAGCACTATTCAGGGTACAACATGTTTCGAGACTCCAGTCTCTTCCTCAGGTCCCTGAATAGTGCTGTAGACAGAATCCATATATATACCCTCCCGTGTGTTTACTTCCTGTGACGCAATTTCAGTCACTTCCGGTCACGGAAGAATCCTTTAATACTCCCATAACTTGTAGAATAATATTGATAAACACCCTGGAAATCGGGCTTAGTCTCTCCTCTAATTCCTAAGTGGAAAGGATCTCCCCCAGCCGTTGTATATCTCTACAGCCGCCTCTGTATATTGCCGTAAGACGCGGCGATTACACTTCCGCCCGGCGTGACGTCACTTCCGCCGGGGGATGCGGGGATTAGCCTCGTGTATCTGGCGTCCACCATTCTCCCGCCTTTTTCTGTGATAGTTTCTTACAACGTCAGTTTCTCTGGATTATAAATAACGGATTAATACATCTATAATAAATGTGACAACAAACGCTGGGGTAAATATTAAGCCATAAAATACACTAAAATTATCGAATCTTAAAAAACTTTAGATAAAAATGTGTATCAAGATAAACTTCAATTATAAAGAGCTTTAAAAAATATAGAAAATATTTTATAAAAATCGTGGGACATAAATATCTTATAAAATATATTTTCTTAGATACAGAGAATTCATGACATCAATGATTACATTTCCTCTTATTTTTAGCTATCGCTCAAATATTATGGATGCTAAAAACTAGAAACTAGAAAAAAGCTAAAAAGAAGCCAAAAAAGAAGCTAAAAAAAAAAGAAGCTAAAAGAGAGATGAAAACAAGATGGGCAAAGATAAATAAATATGGCTTAAAGGAACCATTTTAGTTCAAAATCTTGGTTCAAGCCCAACGGTGTAAGGGTTTTGAACTTATAAATGAACTTCATTTCTGTTCTTGCTAATATCTGTTCAATGTTTCTGTTTCTCCAGGTTCCAACAATCTTCTGTATGCCCAGAAATCTCTTTATGAATTTTGTCGAGCACTGGTGTTGTTCTTTAAAATGACTTGATAGGTGATGCGTGGGAAGGCCTTTCTTAATATTTCGCAAGTGCTCAGAGATCCTAACTTTTTTAAAGGTCGGGTAGTTCTCCCAATGTAAAACAGGCCACATTGGCATTCGACAACATATACGACGTTCGAAGTCTCACAGGTTATGAAGTCCCTTATTTTAAAATGAATGTTGTTGATAGTAATTTCCGTTGTTTTTGAAGCTTCTGCTGTTATATTCCGACAACCAATACAGGAGCCGCACCTGTGGAATCCCTTTGTGCGGATGGAATTTTTTCTCTCCTCTGGAAGGCTGCTTCGGACCAAATGGTTTCTTAAATTAGCTGATTTTCTATATATAAATTTTGGTCTATCTGGAATTAGATCTTTTAAAATTGGGTCCTCCTGTAAAAGATGCCAATGTTTTCTCACCGTTCTTTCAAAATCCTTATGGTTTTTATCATATTGCGTGAAGAAGGCGAATTGCAGGGAATTGATGTTATTCTCATCACGTATTTTTGTTTTGTTTCTAAGTAGGATTATCCGATCTTTTTGCTGAATTTCTCTGATTGTCTGGTTGATATCATCTTCAGTATATCCCTTACTCAAAAATTCTCCTTTTAATTTCTCATTTTGAATTCTCAAAACTTCCGGGTCACTGCAATTTCTCTTTAGTCTAAAAAATTGGCTCTTTGGTACGTCTCTTAGCCACGGGCGATGGTGCTGGCTATCCGTAGGAATAAATGTGTTGACATCTGTGGCCTTATGGAAAGTTTTCGTGTGTACTATATCATCCTGGGAGTATATTGTTAGGTCGAGAAAATTTACCTCTTGTTTACTTAAGGTGAAAGTGAATTTGATGTTATGAATATTCTCACTAAGAGAACCTGTGAATTCTCTTAGTTCTTCTTCTTCCCCTTCCCATATTAGTAGCACATCGTCTATGTACCGGTTCCATTTCAGGAGTTTGCTATTCCAAAGTGCATTTTCATATATAAAGTCTTCCTCCCATCTGGCCATAAATAAATTGGCATAGCTAGGGGCAAATTTTGACCCCATAGCTGTGCCTCTTAGTTGAAGGAAGTACTTGCCTTCGAAATAAAAATAATTATTATGTAAGATAAAGGAAATAGCATCCAGAATGAAATCTTTTTTGGCTATGTCGTAGTCTGATCTTTCTAAAAAGAAGCTCGTGGCCTGAAGACCATCCTCATGTGCTATACAAGTGTATAAGGAGGTGACATCTCCAGTGCCCCACCATTTATGATTGTTCCATGTAATCCCCTGTATAGATCTTAAAATGTCCCCAGTATCCTTAGTGTAAGATCGTGTTTGGACTACTAGAGGTTGGAGGTAAGAATCTACTAGTGCTGACAGATTAGATGTTAGAGAACAAGTCCCCGCAATAATAGGTCTTCCTGGAGGCTTGTTTACACTTTTATGGAGCTTCGGTAGAATGTATATAGTGGGTATGACTTCTTCTTCAATTTTTATATACTCATACTCCTTCTTCGAAATCCCATTATTCAACAGATGTTTCTGTATTAATTTATTGAAGTCACCCTTTATTCTAACTGTAGGATCCTGGTTTAGTTTCCTATATGTCTCCCGATCATCTAATTGTCTGTTGATTTCATTTACATACTGTTCTCTGTCTAGAATAGCTACCCCTCCACCTTTGTCACATGGTTTTATCACAATCTTCTTATCTTTTCCGAGTGACGTTAAAGCTTCCTTTTCTTTTTTTGAAAGATTATCTCGATTGTAAGGCCCACTTTTTTTCTTCTTGGAACCAATCTTTTCAAAGTCACTGATAACTAATTTGTTAAAGGTCTCTATAAAGTTACCCCTCACATGAGTGGGATAGAACTTGGATTTCTTTCGGATTTTACTAATTTCTTCTTCTTGTGTACTCTCTTCTGTAGATTCTTGTGTAGGCTTGGCTTCCTTCATAGCGAAAAACTTTTTCAGAGTTAATTGTCGAGTGAATTTCTGCACATCAATATATTTCTCAAAATTATCAGAACTTGAGCTTGGAGCATATTTCAGTCCTTTATTCAAAACTCCTTTCTCTGCTTCGGAGAGAATATGTTTACTCAAATTAAATATAATGTTGGTTGGTGGAGTCTGTTCTTTTGTCCGGTTCCTTCTTGTCAGTCTTTTCAATTTTTGATAATTTTTTTAGAGATTTTTCCACCCCTTTTTCCTCTTTTGTTGATGGTCTTTTTTTTGGTATTGGGATCTATTTCTAGTCGATCTGTTAATACACCATTTTCTTTCTTCTTGTCCCTGATCTTTCTTTTCCTTGGCCTAAAAAATGACATGTTGATGTGGAGGGGCAATCCTTCTCATTTCGAGTCGAGCGGTGATGATGCTCCTCTCTTCTATTGGATCTTATTGGAGATGATCGCAGTAGGTTATCTTCCCTTCTAGGCTGGATATAGGTGGCATCTTTGGGGACAGTCTTTCTCCTATGATGTATTACTTCTTTTTCCGCCGATTTTCTTCTTTGATCCTCTGTTTCTTCAAAATCCTGATTTGAGTTCCCAATCTTATAGTCACGTCTTGTTGATCTTCTGTGGTAGAGGAAATGATCTTTTTCTCCAAAATTTTCTCTTAGTTTTCCCTGTTCCTTATATCTTCTTTCTCCATTCGGTCTCACGGGATTGAAGTTTCTGTTTTGTTCTCTTCCTGGATAGTGGCTCTTATAGTTTCTAGCCTGATCTCTACTTTGATCATAACCCCTCATTCTGCTAATTGAAGTTTTCCTGTAGTAGGGTGGATTTATTTGATCATTCGGTCTTTGAAACTGATATTGGGGTCGATAATGAGTTATCTTATATAAAGGGCTTTGATAATTGAATTGATGTAGAGTGTATCCCTGTTTACTTCTATCGTTGTTCCAATGGTTCCTCCGTTGTTGGGGATTTCTACTTCTAAACGGAAGATATCCATTTCTATTCCATCTTTGTTGGTAATGTCCTTTAAATGGAGATAAATTTCGTCTACTCCTCTCTTCGTAATCATGATCATAATTGTCTCTTGTAGAAATTTGGTTTCTTCTTATAGGTCTTTCCCTTGATTTGGTCCTTGGGCTACGATGTATAGGATCTTCCCTTTTATTTGATTGGACTATTTCAGCCTTGTCTTTGTTCTTTTTTTGTTGTTTTTTCTCTTCATTAGTGCCGAACTTGTAATAATTATAGTCTCGATGTAATTTTTTCTGTTTTTTCTTTGTTAGTAGCCTGGTGTTTCTATCCAAATTTGCAATGACCTCTTCTTCCAATTTGGGAAAGATAGCCATTTTACTGAATGGGGTTATGAGACCCTGTATGGTATCCACTCTTTCTGAAACTTCTTTAAGTTTTTCCCTCCTTTCTTTTAGGATTAGTTCTATCAATGAGAACGAGCATATATTGAGGATGTTGTTCTATTCTTTTGTAAAGTTTTCTGTTCTATCCTCAAATGATGGTGTTTTTTTGAGTCTCAAGCCTTTAGGAATTATATGCTTCGCCATATATCTCTCAAGTGTGGCCACTTCCCACCACAATTTATTCTCATTGATGAGCCAATCTCCTAGTTTCTTCATGGCAATCCTAAGTTTTTTATCCGTCATCTCAGTGTCTTCTTTGATTTTAAACACTTCCTCCAGTGTTTCTTTTCTTCTGTCTCTGTGTCCGAACATAATTGCGCTAGAGATTCTCTATGGGAAAAATAGACTATCTTATAAGGTTTTTGATTGAGTCTCCTGGCGCTAATATGATTTCTGGGTCGCCTATTCAGAGTAAAGGGGTATTTTCCCAGAATACCCAATACAAGATATGTTCAAAAAGAATTTTTATTTTACTCTAAACTTGGCACCCCTTTCTCGGTCATAACAATCTGGAGTCTAGGAGATAAATTGGGAATATGCACTATACTCCCCTTATATATGTAATCTTCCGTTCCACTATTCCTCAATTTTCTCCTATTCTTCTGACGTATCCTCGATGTTGATTATGAAAAAAAAGGAATATAGAAAATCCAATGTGTAAAGAACGTATTCATAAAGTTATGATCGATTTAATCAAATCACATCACGTGGGCGTACATCAACTCACTAGTGGTAAGCTGAGACCCACGTATAAAGGTATCTTTTTAGTAATAGGATGTCGTACCACTACTCCACAGCCCACACATACTGATACTTACCTACCTTGAGCCCGTGGGTCGGTCCCTGGATCCGGGGTCCGGGGCTCCAAGGCTGAAGAGTCCGGTTCCGGGGCCTTGGTCCTGGTTCCGGGGCTGGTCCGGGGTTCGGGGCTCCAGGGCTGAAGAGTCCGGTTCCGGGGCCTTGGTCCTGGTTCCGGGGCTGGTCCGGGGCTCCAGGGCTGAAGAGTCTGGTTCCGGGGCCTTGGTCCTGGTTCCGGGGCTGGTCCGGGGCTCCAGGGCTGAAGAGTATGGTTCTGGGGCCTTGGTCTGGTTCTGGGGCCTTGGAGAAAGTCGGATCCTGATTGGCCGCTAGGCGGCCAATAGAATCAGTCTGAGGAGAGGTGCGGAAGATGAAAATCTCTGAGTCTCTCCAGTCCGTGAGCGGGTACCAGCTGGGAGCAGCACGTCTGGAGCTGAAGATGCCGGGGTCATCGCCGGGGACCAGGTAAGTAGGATTTCCTTCCACAGGTACCCCTTTGGATCACTACGGATCCAGGACCCCGGACTCTTTAGCCCTGGAGCCCCGGACCCCGGACCAGCCCCGGAACCAGGACCAAGGCCCCAGAACCAGACTCTTCAGCCCTGGAGCCCCGGACCAGCCCCGGAACCAGGACCAAGGCCTTGGAACCGGACTCTTCAGCCCTGGAGCCCCGGAACCAGGACCAAGACCCCGGAACCGGACTCTTCAGCCCTGGAGCACCGGACCCCGAATCCAGGGACCGACCCACGGGCTCAAGGTAGGTAAGTATCAGTATGTGTGGGCTGTGGATGTATTAAACGTTTATTTTTCTGGGTGTCAGTGTGTGTTTTATTTAACTATTTCTTGTACTGTGGAACTAAAAGTGCCAGCGGGCCCTTTAATGCCCCGCATGCTGGGACTTGGGGTTCTCCAAGTCCCAGCATGCGGGGTAGGCTTGCTGGGACTCCTAGTTCTACAGTATAAGACAATAGTTTTTATTCTTTTTTTACACTTTTCATCAGCCCGATGCCCACCGCCCAGGGGTATCGGGGACAGCCCCGGACTTTCAGCATGGGCTGGTAAGTCCTGAAGGGGGGGACCCCTTCTTTGGGGGGGTCCCCACTTCCCCAGGACACCTGCCCATGCTGACCAGCCAGGGGGATAATGCTTTGGCCACGGGACCTTATATAATAAGTGTCCTCCGGCTGTGGCATTACCCTGCTGGCTGGTTGGGTCTGGTGCTGGTTCTTGAAATGCGGGGGACCCCTAGTCATTTTGTCCCCCGTATTTTGGAAACCAGCGCCGGACCTTGAGCCTGGTGCTGGTTTCATTAAATCAAGGGGACCCCTATTTGTCGGGGACCGTGATTTTATGTCACCAGCACCGGCTCAATGAGCCCGGGGCTGGTTATGCTCTGGCGGGGGACCTCGCGCAGTTTCTTTGTTTTTTTAAATTGCAATTTCCTGCAAATGTGCGATTTTCAGACCTGAAAATCGCACATTTTCAGGACTAAAGAAATCGCATCAAATCGCACCTATTCACACTATTTGGGTCGTTTTTCGCATATCATTAAATATGCGAGAAACGGCCCAATCTTGCGATTTTCAAAAGTGCGATTAGGTGCGGTAAAAAACATGCGTTTTTTACCGCTACACATAGAATGTCACCCCTAGTGTCTGCCAAGGAACACAGCACTACAGCATTACCTGAAAGTGCTGGGAGCACTTAGCGCTGATGCCACAGCGAGAACCATGTAATTCCCTGCTGTGAAAGGCAGCAGGGAAAGTATTAAGGACTGACTTGCTGAAGGGCAACGGCCATCTAAGGAGGATGGAAAGCAAAGGGTAGAGCAGCACTCTAATCTGTAGTCAGAGGCACTTCTAGGACGGAAGAGGCCCATGTACACACTTCATTTTGGCCCTCTCCTCTTTAGCCAGCAGTGTTGTACACTCCATACCCTCCAACATTTCCATCTAAAAAATCGGTACAGGGGTGTGGCCATGGTTAAAAGGGGGCGTGGCCTTCACCATTTTTCTTTGGACTACATGTGCCAGTTTCTTTATGAGGCCCATTTTAATATAAATCCTGCACTGGCTGTCCCTACCTCGTCAGCTTTGCGGGGTCTGGCCATAAAATCGCCGACTGTCCCCGCTGTCGGGTTCTCCATGCTGCGGCACGTCCATGCTGTGGTGACGTCACGCAGCCCCGGAGGTGGCAGCTTGTGCTATTGCGGCCGGGACTTGTGGTCTCTGGACAGCCGACATCCTCCAACCACAGTCTCTCCCTGAGCAGCAGGGGGAGGCAAGCCTGTCACAGCCCTCCGCTGTGCACCCTGGGAGATGTAGTCCTGGCCGGCTGCTTCTCCATGCTCTCTGGGGAGCAGTCGGCAGTGTAATAAACTACATCTCCCAGAATCCCTCAGGCAGTTAAAGCTGATGTTAACAAAAACCGGTACATTCGGTACAGTTTATTTTAGCCGGTACAGACCGTTAAAAAATGGTACTGTACCGGCTAAAACGGTACAGTTGGAAGGTATGACACTCTGGGCACTAGAAGACACTAGTGCGGTCCCAGAGGCTACTGCGCATGCACAATACGCTGGAAAAATGTCCACAAAGATACTATTGTTACATTAATTGCCCAGGAGAAATAAAGAAACAGTTTTATCTGGCTGGAATAATTCCATATCAGTAAATTATTCATATAACAGTTGGTTTGTTTTGTTTGTTTTTTCAATCCATCGTTCGTGAAGGTGTTTCAGTGCATAATACAGTATGTCCTCATTTAACCTAATTAAATTGTACTAACAGAAAGTTCTTGCAGAGACAAAGTCTGGTCCCAACAAGTTGTGAGTTAAGTGAACTGTAATTAATACAATTGCTGTAAACGTTACTAAATGTAATATTTGCTGTGTGTAAGGAAATCTTTCTGTTCTAAACACTTTTGACAATGTTAGGCTGATGCTTTTTCAGGATACTGCTGAATTAATATGGATGAATCTAATTTAGGACATACAAAACAGCCAAGGCACAATTCAAAATCTTTGGTTACACCATTTTTGTCATTTATCTGATTGGGCTTCTCCTTTCATTTTTCCAACTTGATAGGATTTTAGTTATTATGGGGCTACACACGTAGCGATCCCTGGGCATTTTCTAAGCAATCTCACTAGATCGCTTAGGAAATGCATCATCATCGCTCCTTGTGGAGCGGCATAGCTATAGCGATGCACGGCACTATCACCCTGGCGATTACTATCCAGCTGTCATGAACCCCGGTTCTCGCACCCCTCGCATGCGCCCCTTACCGGCACGCTGGGGTAGTGTCCTCCGTAGATCAGCTGCCGGCACAGTCGGCAATCCCTGGCGTGATGTCTTTTGCTTCCAAGTCGCCCCTGCGTCACTGTGAACTCCAGGTGTATTCCCTAATCAAACTGCGGGTCACATGATCCAGGTAAGCCCCAACTCACTTCCTGGTCTGTGTGCTGCTGCTGCGGCTAATCCCATCACCTGCGTCTGATTCCCTAATCACCTGGAGGGATAAAAGCCTAGCTCACAGTCTCCTCCTTGTCTTGAACAACTCGTCAGTTTACCTGTGAGTTCTCCAGCGTTAAGCTCCTGTCGAGACTCCCCACTTGCTCCAGAGATCCGGTTACCTGAGTCCGCTGTCACCTGTGCTACTCTCAGCGTCCTGGTTATTCCACTCCTGCCAGAAGTCTCCACGTGTTCCATCTGCCGTGTGATCCTGTCTTCTCGTGCAGTCCAGGTTATCTGCTCAGCGTCTGGATATCAGTGGGTTCCGTGCCCGTCTCCCCTCGGCTCTCAGGCCGCTCCAGCGATCCCCAGTGATCTCCAGTATCGGCTCCCTAGCCGCCCCAGCGATCCCCAGTGATTTCCAGTATCGGCTCCCTAGCCGCTCCAGTGATCCTCAGTGTCTCCTGCGTCTCCCTGTGCTACCCTTGTGTCATCCCCGGCTTCCAGGCCGCATCTCACATTTCTTAAGTACCCTCCGTGTTGCTGTATAGCATTCAGTGCCATCGATCACCATCAATGGTTTAAGTATCCCTCTAAAGACTCTTGTTATCCAAACCCTGCCAAAGCCACAGGGGAACCTGGGCAGAGGGCCGCGACCTGGTCGGCAGTTGCAGCGAAGTCCATATCCCCTTGCGGGGGTCCCTGGTGAATACCACTGTCGGCTTAGACCCCCCGCCTCTGCTTTAGGTCTCAGCCAATCCTCTGTGTCCCCGGCAGGTCATCTCCCTCCAGCCTCCGTGCATGAGCTCCAGCTACCTCAAGCCTCCTCGCTTCCAGTTCCCTGCGCCCTCCACTGGCGCACCCAGGTCAGTGCCGGGAACACAGACAGTCCAGGCCGTGACAGATTGTTCAAGACCGATGGACTCGGCGCGCGACCATAGTGTGGGGTCAGCGGCTCTCCAAGATGTCACCTCGCGTATGGAAACACAAGATGCGACGCAGCAGCAGCTGATTACGTACCTCCAGGATGTGTCCACTCGTCTGGATTCCCTCCAGCAGTCTCTCCGGCCACCTCCGCCACCGATACCTAATCAGCCTGCCACTCATGCCCCAGCATATATTCCCCGTCTTCAGCTGCCTACTCCTAATAAGTATGATGGCAATCCCAAAGGTTGTAGAGGCTTTCTAAACCAATGTGACATCCAATTTGAACTTTTGCCGCAGAACTTTCCGACTGCCAGGACCAAGATAGCACATATTGTCTCCTTGCTGACTGGTTCTGCCCTAGATTGGATATCACCCCTCTGGGAAAGATCTGATCCAATTCTCACCGATTATGACAGATTCGTCTCTACCTTCCGACGGATTTTCGATGAGCCAGGAAGGCCTGCATCAGCCTCTACAGAAATTCTCCGCCTTAAACAGGGCTCTCGTTCCATGGGCCAATTCGTGGTTCAATTTCAGACTCTTGCCTCCGAGCTTAAATGGAACAATGAGGTGTTAACAGCCGCCTTCTGGTTGGGCGTCTCAGAACGCATCAAAGATGAACTAGCCACCCGAGATCTTCCTGAGCAGCTTGAAGAATTAATTTCCTTGTGTGTCAAAATAGACCTGCGCCTAAAAGAGAGCGAGGTTTAGAAAGATTAAAGAAAGTAGTTCCCCGAGTTCCGCCTCCGCCTCAGCACCGTCCTGCGACAACCGCTACAGAAGAACCTATGCAAATAGGTAGATCCAGGTTATCTACAGAGGAACGGTCCAGGAGGCAAAAAGAAAAATTATGTATTTACTTTGCCGCCCCCGGCCACTTCATTGGGTCCTGTCCCGAGCGTCCGGGAAACGCCAAGCCCTAACCTGCAGTGGGGGAGTCAGGTTAGGTTGTGTCAATAAAACTCCTCCCACTACTGACTTGATTCTACCTGTTGCCCTTGTGTCCCCTGTGGGTACCCTGCAAGTCTCAGCCCTGGCAGACTCCGGGGCTGCAGGGAACTTTATCTCAGCCGAGCTTGTGAAGAAGTGCAAAATCCCGATTCTGCCTCTATCCCAACCTCACTACTTAACAGCGGTGGATGGAAGTAGAATTCCCGGAAGTGATATTGTGCATCGGACAGTTCCTGTCTCATTTCATGTAGGGATACTTCATCAAGAATGTATGGATTTCCTGGTCATTCCCAAGTCCTCCTATGACCTTGTTAGGGTTGCCGTGGCTACAACTCCACAACCCCCGTATCGATTGGAGATCTTTCCAAATTGTGGAATGGAGCGAATATTGCCAGAAACATTGCTTGACTGAAGTAACTCCGGTTCGATCTTTTGCAGTTAAAAGCCTTCCGGGTCTTCCCTAAGTATATCACAAATTCAGCGATGTTTTTAGTGAACAAGCCGCTGATGTGCTGCCTCCACACCACCGATGGGATTGTCCCATCGATCTCCTCCCTGGGAAGTCCCCTCCTAAGGGGCATACCTATCCTCTGTCAATCCCTGAGACCAAAGCGATGTCTGAGTATATTCAAGAAAATCTCCAGAAAGGTTTTATCCGGCCCTCTACCTCCCCTGCTGGTGCAGGATTCTTTTTTGTGAAAAAAAAGATGGAGGGTTACGCCCATGCATAGATTATATAGGTCTCAATGAGATAACCATCAAGAACAGTTATCCTCTTCCCTTGATCACTGAGTTATTTGATCGTATCAAAGGTGCAAAATTTTTTACCAAGCTTGACCTCAGAGGGGCGTACAACCTAATCAGAATTTGCAAAGGCGACGAATGGAAGACTGCCTTCAACACTAGAGATGGGCATTACGAGTATCTAGTAATGCCCTTCGGTCTCAGTAATGCACCTGCCGTCTTTCAAGAATTCGTCAATGAAATTTTCAGAGATGTCTTATATAAATATCTTGTTGTGTACCTCGACGATATTTTGATTTTTTCTTCAGATCTCCAGTCTCACCGTTCTCAAGTCAAAGAAGTGCTATCCCGTTTACGTGCTAATAAACTGTACGGTAAACTCTCTAAGTGCACGTTCGAAGTTCCCCAGATACCCTTCCTAGGGTATATCGTGTCTGGCTCAGAGTTGCGAATGGATCCCGCAAAACTTGAAGCCATCAATAGTTGGTCCCAACCAACCACCCTCAAGGCAGTCCAGCGTTTTATTGGCTTTGCCAACTATTACAGAAAATTTGTCAAAGGATTCTCTACCCTCATCTCTCCCATCACAGCTCTCACCCAAAAAGGTGCCAACCCAGCCGTCTGGTCCGAAGAAGCCTTGTCCGCATTCCACCTGCTAAAACAAGCCTTCATATCTGCCCCCATCCTCCGGCAGCCAGATACAGACAAACCCTTCCTCTTGGAAGTTGATGCCTCGAATGTGGGTGTTGGTGCTGTGCTGTCTCAAGTTACAGACGATGGCAAACAGCACCCCTGTGGGTTTTTCTCTCGGAAATTCCTCCCTGCCGAGAAAAACTACTCCATTGGCGATCAAGAGTTGTTGGCAATTAAACTTGCACTGGAAGAATGGCGATATCTGTTAGAAGGGGCCAAATTTCCCGTGTCCATCTTCACAGATCACAAGAATTTACTGTACGTCCAGACAGCCCAGTGCCTAAATTCCCGTCAAGCTCGTTGGTCCTTATTCTTTTCACGATTCAGCTTTAAGATTTTTTACCGTCCTGGGTCCCAGAATGCAAAAGCCGATGCACTGTCCTGTTCTATGGAAGATGACACAGTGCTGCAAGAACAGCTTCCCATCATCAGTCCTACGGCCTTTGCTGCTACCCATGTGTCCCCTGTGCCACCTCAAGGAAAAATGCTGGTTCTACCAGAACTCCAGCCCAAAATCTTATCCTGGGCTCATGCCTCGTCTTTCTCCGGTCACCCAGGAGTTCTCAAAACCCTGGAGATTCTTCGCCGGTCATATTGGTGGCCTCACATGAAAAAGGATGTCCAGGATTTCGTGGCTTCATGTCCTACTTGTGCCCAGCATAAAGTCCATCGTCAATCTCCTGCCGGTGCTCTCCTTCTGTTGCCCACTCCCATGCGTCCCTGAACGCACATTTCCATGGACTTTATTTCCGAGCTCCCAAAGTCTCAAAAATTTAATACCATCTGGGTGGTGGTAGACCGGTTCTCCAAAATGGCACATTTCATCCCGTTGACCGGCCTGCCCTCTGCTCCCAAGCTCGCTCAGATCTTCATCCAACATATCTTTCGAATTCATGGACTCCCTGCAGATATTGTCTCCGATCGTGGAGTGCAATTTGTAGCCCGCTTTTGGAGAGCTCTCTGTTCTGCCCTGAAGGTAAAATTGAACTTTTCCACAGCGTACCACCCGCAGTCCAATGGGCAAACAGAAAGGGTTAACCAAGATCTGGAAGCATTCCTCCGCCTGTATGTCTCCTCGTCACAAGATAACTGGGTTAGTCTGCTGCCCTGGGCAGAATTTGCCCACAATTTCAGATACCACACAGCTACTGGCTACTCTCCTTTCTACGTAGTGTACGGTCAACACCCTCGACCACCGATCTTTGAGCCTTTACCAGCCTTGGAAGTGCCTGCCGCATCTTCCACACTCAAGCATTTTTCACAAGTTTGGAAAAATGTGCATGTTTCTCTCAAGAAAGCCTCAAAAATATATAAATTCTTTGCTGACCGTAAAAGGAGGGCAGTTCCTCAGTTAAAACTTGGTGACAAGGTATGGCTCTCTACTCGAAATCTTCGCTTACGAGTCCCGTCCATGAAGTTCGCCCCATGATTCATCGGGCCATTCTCTGTGATCCAAAAGATCAATCCCGTAGCTTATAAACTGAAGCTACCACCATATCTGAAAATCCCAAATTCCTTCCACATATCCTTATTGCGACCTCTTGTTCTCAACCGGTTCCAAAGTGCTACTCCCGAGCTCCCCAGAGTTTATACCCATCGAGGGGTTGAATTTGAGGTCGATAAGGTGGTGGATTCTCGCAGAAGATATGGAAGCATCCAATATCTCATCGATTGGAAAGGCTATGGTCCGGAAGAAAGAAGCTGGATCAATGCTGCAGATGTGCATGCTCCCCGTTTGATTGCAGCCTTTCATAAAGACAATCCGAGTAAACCCAAAGGGTGTTCGGTGCCCACCCTAAAAGGGGGGGTACTGTCATGAACCCCGGTTCTCGCACCCCTCGCATGCGCCCCTTACCGGCACGCTGGGGTAGTGTCCTCCGTAGATCAGCTGCCGGCTCAGTCGGTAATCCCTGGCGTGATGTCTTTTGCTTCCAAGTCGCCCCTGCGTCACTGTGAACTCCAGGTGTATTCCCTTATCAAACTGCGGGTCACATGATCCAGGTAAGCCCCAACTCACTTCCTGGTCTGTGTGCTGCTGCTGCGGCTAATCCCATCACCTGCGTCTGATTCCCTAATCACTTGGAGGGATAAAAGCCTAGCTCACAGTCTCCTCCTTGTCTTGAACAACTCGTCAGTTTACCTGTGAGTTCTCCAGCGTTAAGCTCCTGTCAAGACTCCCCACTTGCTCCAGAGATCCGGTTACCTGAGTCCGCTGTCACCTGTGCTACTTTCAGCGTCCTGGTTATTCCACTCCTGCCAGAAGTCTCCACGTGTTCCATCTGCCATATGATCCTGTCTTCTCGTGCAGTCCAAGTTATCTGCTCAGCGTCCAGAAATCAGTGGGTTCCGTGCCCGTCTCCCCTCGGCTCTCAGGCCGCTCCAGCCATCCCCAGTGATCTCCAGTATCGGCTCCCTAGCCGCCCCAGCGATCCCCAGTGATTTCCAGTATCGGCTCGATAGCCGCTCCAGTGATCCTCAGTGTCTCCTGCGTCTCCCTGTGCTACCCTTGTGTCATCCCCGGCTTCCAGGCCGCATCTCACATTTCTCAAGTACCCTCCGTGTTGCTGTATAGCATTCAGTGCCATCGATTACCATCAATGGTTTAAGTATCCCTCTAAAGACTCTTGTTATCCAAACCCTGCCAAAGCCACAGGGGAACCTGGGCAGAGGGCCGCGACCTGGTCGGCAGTTGCAGCGAAGTCCATATCCCCTTGCGGGGGTCCCTGGTGAATACCACTGTCGACTTAGACCCCGCGCCTCTGCTTTAGGTCTCAGCCAATCCTCTGTGTCCCCAGCAGGTCATCTCCCTCCAGCCTCCGTGCATGAGCTCCAGCTACCTCAAGCCTCCTCGCTTCCAGTTCCCTGCGCCCTCCACTGGCGCACCCAGGTCAGTGCCGGGAACACAGACAGTCCAGGCCGTGACACCAGCATGCTAGATAAATCTAGTTAATCGCTGGGCCAGACCAAATTGCTCAGCAGCACGTCACTGTGCAGTGATCCAGCATTGCTCATCTCACCCGTCTTGTTATGTGTGTAGGCTCCTTTAGGTGCATGTTGCTCAAACCCTAATGTTTCACTGTACTGTAGTTCTAGTATGTTTAGTAATATGTATTATATGTCCATCTCATTACTGTAAGTAGTACCAGCTCCCCTGAACACACACTGTCCTCTCCTTTCCTGCTGTCTGTGACTGACACATTACATTGATCAGCGTCATAACAATGCCACCACAGTTCAAGCAGAGGCTTGGTGGAGCCGGTACTGCAGGGTCTCTGCAGATTTCATGAGGTCTGCTGAAAATGACCCTCCAAAAATGGAAATGCCAGATTCTGGGAAGGCCAGATACTGGAAGCAAGAAATCCCTGACAATAAACATGTAACATAGTAACATAGTAATTAAGGCTGAAAAAAAAGTCATTAGTCCATCGAGTTTAACCTACCTAACATGTAACTACTGACTTGAGTAAGTCATATCTATAGGATTCCCTTAGTGGCCAAAAATGCATCCAGTTTTGATTTAAATTCATTAACAGTAGTTGCTGTAACCACCCCCCACCGACAATGAGTTCTAGAATTTTACTGCTCTAATGGTGAAGAATCCTCTTCTTAATTCAGTCTGGAATTTCTTTTCCTTGAGCCTCAGTACATGCCCGCGTGTCCCAAGTATAGGCCTGTTACTGAACAAATCATCTCCCAGTTCCATATGATTCCCAATCCTGTACTTGAACATACTAATCATATCACCTCTCAACCTCCGTTTCTCCAGTGAAAACATATTCAGCCTGGTTAACCTATCATTGTATTCTAGTGATTTGAGACCTTTTACTAGCTTAGTCGCCCTTCTCTGTACCTGTTCTAATTTATTTATGTCCTTTTTAAGGTGCAGTGCCCAGAACTGAACACAGTATTCCAAGTGTGGTCTCACCAATGCCTTTTAAAGAGGCCCTATCACATTGGCATCCCTTGAATCCATACCCCTTTTAATGCATGCCAGTGTCTGGTTTGCTTTTGCTGCTGCACTTGAGCAGTGTGCACTATTACCCAATTTTTCATATATGATGACCCCCAAGTCCTTCTCTACAGCAGAATTTCCTATAATAACTCCTTTTAGCCTATAAGTAGCTTGTTTATTTTTGTTCCCATAATGAATTACTTTACATTTTTCAACGTTAAACTGCATTTTCCATCTTTCCGCCCACCTTTCCAGTTTATTTAAGTCACTTTGTAGTGTTTCCACATCCTCTCCTGAGTTAATTTCCTTGCTTAACTTCATGTTGTCCGCAAATATTGGAATTTTTCTTACTAAGGGCCAGATTCTCTAAGCTTCAAAAGTGATAAAAGGGAGAGTGATAAACAGCCAGACAATCAGGTCCTACCTGCCATGACACAAGCTGTGTTTGAAAAATGTCAGAAGGGAGCAGATTGGCTGGTTTATCACTCTCCATTTTATCACTTTTGAAGCTTAGAGAATCTGGCCCCAGGTCACATCCAATATCATTAATGAATATATTAAACAAGGTGGGTCTTAATATTGAACCTTGCGGGACTCCACTTTGGACCTTACCCTAGCTGGAATGTATGCCATTTACCACCACTCTCTGTCCCCGATTGTGCAACCAGATTTGAATCCAATTACAAATTTTATCTCCTAACCGCAATTACCCAGTTTCATTAAAAACCTTTTATGAGGCACCGTGTCTACTGACTTCCTCATAGAAGCTAATTAAATTAGTCTGACATGATTGACGATCCCATGCTGAGCCTTAAGGAGCCCATACATGGTCCGTTGTGTACGGCTCCATTCTGTACTATGCGATGCGCGCTCCCGCGCATCACATAGTACGGTACAAAAAGTATGTGCTGCACATACTTTTTGTACTAGGTACACATCGGATCGCAGTGCATGCACACTGCATGCACTAGGGATGCGATCCGATCCGATGTGTGCTATTTAAGCACACAACGGATTCTATTAACGGACCGTGTATGGGGGGCTTTACTTATCACTTTCTCCTGTTCTAAGAAATTTTGGATACTATCTCTTATTATTCCTTCTAATATTTTCCAGACAATGGATGTAAGGCTGACCGGTCTATAATTTTCAGGGTTAGTTTTGCTACCTTTCTTCCATATTGGTACTACGCTCCCTATGTGCCAGTCCCTTGGTACCGTCCCTGATTTTATTGATTCCTCGAATATCAGATATAATGGTAGTGCTATGACAGAACTCAATTATTTTAGTATCCTAGGGTGTATTTTATCCGGGCCAGGAGATTTGTTACTATTTAGGTTCTGTAATCTATTTTTGACTATTTCCTCATACAAATATACAGTTTGGGAGCAATCAAGAGCCGAGCATTTAATCTGTGGGAGATCTTCTGAAGATTCTTCCCTTGTAAATACCAAAGCAAAAAATTAATTGAATATTTCCGCTTTCTCTTTTCCTTCTATTATCAGGGTACCCTGCACATTTTTTAGTGGGCCAATATTTTCCTTCCTTAACTGTTTCCCGTTTATATAACTGTAGAATCTTTGGGGATTAGATTTGTAATCTGCCGCTATTTTACGTTCAGTCTCTAATTTTGCCATTTTGATTGTATTTTTACATTTCTTATTACATTCTTTATATTCGGCAAATGATTTGGGTGTCCCATCTTGTTTAAATGCTTTGAATGCCCTTTTTTTTTTAGCTATTTCCTTCTGATGTTTGTTCTTTTATTTACCCTAGGAATAAATTTACCAGTGCCCTCCAGCAGTATTTTTTTTATAGTGTGCTACCTTTAGTAGTATTCATACCTCTAAACAATTCCTTCCAGTTTATAGACTTTAAGTAACCCAGAGCAACCCCTGGCACTGATAATGAAACCCCTGGCAACAAGCATGTAAGCCTTGTCAATGAACATGGAAGTAAAAAAAAGATAATTCGTGTATGGGGGGGGGGGGGGATTTCTTGTTATGCCACTACCAGTTATGAAAGCAGTGTGTTCACCACCAAGTAGGTCGACAAGCATTAGGTCGACACCACTAGGTCGACTTGCATATTTGTCGACATGACTTTAGGTCGACATGACTTTAGGTCGACATGACTTTAGGTCAACATGACTTTAGGTCGACATGGGTTAGGTTGACATGGGTTACGTTGACAGGGTCATTAGGTGGACATGGGTTAGGTCGACATGGGCCATTAGGTCAACAGGGTCATTAGGTCGACATGTTTTTTGTTTTTTACTGTTTTTTGAGCCGAAGTGCTGATGGTACTTCATGCCCTACCAACCTTGGCGCGTTTCCCCGCTGTTACCGATATAGCGGTTTCATCATCCTTCTGTTGAAACCGCTATATCGGTAACAGCGGAGAAACGCATCAAGGGTTTGGGACTCTCAGCACTCCCCCTGCTAATATAGCCTACAGGACCTGATACTGGAATCCACCATTTTAAATTTCAATTGCGGCTCTTTGGTTTGGTACATCTGCGGATATCCCAAAGGAGTCGAAACCTGCTGCTTGTGTGGTACACATCGAGGTGACGAACAGCTCAATCCCTGCAGTAATCCACCAGCGGTAGCTCTTCAACAGGTGGTGGCTTCCGTTCAGGTGTAGCTTGAGCTGTCCGTGAGTTCTGGCTCTTACCTCTGCCGGTGAACTCCCCTGCACAGAACCTAAACCGGAGCCGATTGTATATGGATATATGACAGCAGGTACTATACATAATCTGCCTGCCACCAAAATCCATTCTAAGGATTAACGAGACATCATACAGCTTGAGCAGCATTTGAAATATATTTCCACAGTTTGGAATTCCCACATACCCCTAAAACACTACTGAGGGTGAGAATCCAATTATACCTCAATTAAGCATTTGGCACTTTAATTAATGGTGGATCTCTTATACTAATCCAGGACTTGGCTATAAGTGAATATAGTACCAACTCATTAGCAGTGCAATATGTGTGTATCATTTTATTTATGTGTATTACTTGTTTTTAATATACCTATTATATATGTAACAAGAAATTTTATAATTGTCCATCTCATTGTGTGGCACTCTCTGATATATATGTAGCTATACCTATATATATATATATATATATATATATATATATATATATATATATATATATATATATATATATATATATATATATATATTGTTTACTTTGTCCAGCTAAGCAAAACTTCCAGATTGCTATTGGGAGCAGCCACTCTTAATTATTATTTAGCTATCCAGTTAAAGTACTAAATTATATCAATTTAATTTATGTATATTTGTTTATTATAAGTTGATATGTTTAGTATATATATTTATTAGTTGATTTCGTGCCTAATTGTTTTTTGTTTAGTTAATAAACTCCTATGTGCATTTACTGAGAAATCCATTTTCTTATCATAGAAAAGAACGGCTGCATTGATGTTGCAAAGTAACCAGCTTTAATGCGGCAAAAGAGACTCCATGCAAGAAAGAAAAAAGAAAGTCCCTGCAATAACAGAGTTACAGTGCCACAAATATATTATACTCCATACCAACATGTGCCAAAAATGGATTCAGTTGAGAAACATGAATAAAAGATTTATGAACATGACCCTCCACCTTCATTTCTGCAATGTGTCTATCCGACAGCAGGTACAGTATATCTCCAAGTATTTTATTCCACAGGGAAACTGGGTAGAGAATTCAGTGTAAATCCCCATACACATGGTTCGATATTTTGTCAAACGGTCTATTTGATTTTGCTTATACAGGCAAACTCGAAACAAAATTGAACCTGTTTCAGCAGCATTCGATCCAGACGTGCGTCCCGCGGCATCAAAATCGAATAGAAATATAGACTGTGCAGGCAAGACTAAATAGTACAGATCTGTACTATGTAGTCCAAATCAAATGTTTACACAGCGCCGTACGATTCGATTTTGATCTGATCCTAATCAAATCAGGATTGGACAGAAAATGAATTGCACCATGTGTACGGGGCTTACCATTGCACTTAGGCAGAAAAGTAATAGAATGACAGATACAGGCATTGATGTGAGTTCCAGGTTGGTTTACCTTTTAAATAATTGACAGTTAAGAAAACGGGTGGTGTTAAGCCGCTCAGACCGCTGCTTAGAGACTCAACCACTAAGTGGTTTTCGGGCATGGACAAAGTAAAAACTGTCATAATCGGTTATGTCCATCCCGGTCTTATCATTACGTGGAGATACTTTTATCTCCTCAATTTCATAACCAGCCATTTTGAATGCTCTCTCAAGGTCCTCCCTAGTTAAAAATAGAGAAGAAAATTTTTTCTGACCAACAAAGTAGAACGTGCAGTTAAGAACACTCTGTAGGATTATATGACCTCCTGGCTTAAGCAGGTCGTAAAAACTTTTCAGAACATCACAGAAGGCTTCCTTGTCTTTACATGGTGCTTCCAAGCACAGACAGCTAAGCAGGCAGTCAGCTTCCGGCATAACCACAGGGTCAAATGGTTTCTTCTTCAGCGCATCACATTGCAGAACCTTTGTCACCTTTTTCCGCAGCTTGTCTTCCTTTTCCTCCACTTTATAACTGTAATGACAGATATATTAGAGAGGTTCCTATCTACAAGCCATTGTGTACGTTTACATTACAGATTCTTATTCCTTGTCAGTCCAAGATCCATATAGAATCTGAAGATAGCTTTGGTAGTTAAAGTCCAAGTTTTAACATATGTATTCTATTTACCATACTAGTGCCTAGAAGTTATGTATAATGGGACAGATGTACTAAGGGCAGAAAGCAGCCAAAACTGCAAAAATGTTGATCTCAAAGTTTTGGCCACCTTTCCATATGTACAAAGCTCCAGAATTCAATATATTCCAGAGCATAGACCTGACGGTTAGTGCCATCTTTAGACTGAAGCTTCTAGTGACATGTGCTTCTGTACAGCTCACTAGCTGGTGAGCATATTACTGCTTGTAGGTGGTGGTGCAGGATGCTGGAACACTGGAGTTTCTCTAGTGTTAAGACGGATAGTTCTATCTGCTGCCGCGTCACTTCTCGCACAGGGCAGATTTCTTATGCTCGGTTATAAAGTGGCTGGTACTTTATCACCGGCCAATCAGCTCCCAACTGTCAAGTTACAGACTGGGTTTGAAAAATGTCAGTTGAAGGCAGGGCTGGATTAAGGTGTGTTGGGGACCTGGACAAAAAGGTCTGTGCCCCCCCCCCTCCAGTACGGTTAACAACCCCCACCTAAAATGGCTGCCCCCATATGAAGACAGTTTTTGAGGATGCTAGAGGAGGCCACCTCCAGTGCTACCCACCCTTCGCTGCCAGACCGCGCTGCCTGCCACCCGTGACTGCCACCGCAGCAGTGGGGTGGCGGGTGTGGGGGCCCCCAGATCCACCGCTGGTTGGAGGTTGATTGGTCATTGATAAAGCACCAGCCACGTTATCACTTCACCGAGTTTATGGAATCTGCACCACCGTCTCACTCTACACAGTACTAATTAAGCGATGAGACAATGCAAATAGAAGCTTAGCATAATGGGTGACAGCAGAGTCTGAGGACTCATTTCTAACAAAGACTCATGCATGCATAACAACTCCATTAGTCCATGTTTTATGGACTCAATGTATCTGTCCAGTGGTAGCCTCTACTACCCAGTAAAATAATCAGGTCCCATGATGTTAGTGTTTCTTTAAATACTTTAAAGTCAACCTAGTTGGACTATACTGGGACTTGTATATTGAATGTCCATGATAAATAATGGCTTAAGTTTAACGTCAACGTTTAAAAATTAAGTGGATTTAAGATTTATATAAGTATGGCCTCAATGATGACCAGCAAGAACAGGTTGTTATTAATATCTTTTTCTACATTTCTACTTAATGTTTGCATCAGAGGAAGAACTCTGGGAGGCAATGGAGTCATCTGCCGCTGGGCTCCTGCTCTCAAGGGGGCACCTCTCCACCACTGCCAGTTTAAATCCATTAATTGAAAGCCATCAAAATCGCATCTGTGGCTGAGTTCTGAAATACATATGTGTTCTCTCTCTCTTTCTGTATATACATACAGTATATAATATATATTTCATAACAGACTAAGTATATTTTGAATAACGTTGTGTGTGTGTGTGGGGGGGGGGCACCAATATTCATCTTGCCTCCGGGCAACTGGGACGAACTTACGCCTCTGGTTTGCATTATTATCAGTCCTAGATATTACCTATTATTTTCCAGCTCACACACATATTTGACAATGTGTGTCCAGTCCAAAGCATCGGGGTCCTTCCTCAGCCACTTCTGCAGCTCTCTGCGATTTTGCTCAAGAAAATCCGAGGTGATTATGTTACTGAACACCTCACAAGCAGAGAGGAGATGGTAAATGGTTGGTCCAGCACCAAAATCGATTAGCGTGTCTCCTTTAACACGACCTTAGGAATAGAACACAAATCAAAGTTCAGATCTACATAACAGTAGTGTGCAGGGCTATTTTTCAGTAGGCTCCAGCAGGAACTGAGGCCCTTATTCTAGTTCACTCTTTCTGACAAAATATTTCTTAGCTGGACAAAACCATGTGCACTGCAGGTGAGGCAGGTGTAAAACCCCACCCAAATCTAATTATCTCTGCACAAGTAACACCTGCCTCACCTGCAGTGCACATGGTTTTGTCCATCTAAGAAATATTTTGTCAGAAAGAGTGAACTAGAATAAGGGCCTCAGTTCCTGCTGGAGCCTACTGAAAAATAGCCCTGGTAGTGTGGTACAGTAAGCTAAATATTCTATAATCTGCCCCGTTACTCCATTGCACTGACTTAATAAACTGGTACTCCTGCTAAATTTAGGTTTCATGGAATTTCGCTCGCATGCAATATACTGGTATACAATTCATGCGATGCGATTTTTTATTGTAAAGACCCGATTTTTAATTGTATAGTCACCCATGGGTGATTTCATACCCCCACTATCCAACTACGCATGGAGTTGATTTTATATAGTGTGGTGAGCGCAGCGAGCCACCGAGCCCGAAGCGTGGCGAACGCAGCGAGCCCCGCGAGGGGACGCAGAATACATGTAAAGTAATCCGCGTCCCCGCGTGGGGCTTGCTGCGCTCGCCACGCTTCGGGCTCGGCACACTATATAAAATCAACTCCATGCGTAGTTGGATAGTGGGGGTATGAAATCACCCATGGGTGACTATACAATTAAAAATCTGGTCTTTACAATGAAAAATCGCATAGCATTGCATGCCTTAAGTAGTGGCATGCGGTTAAAAAATCGGGCGCCCAGATAATACACAAGTATCGAAAATAACCCTACATTGCTGTGTGTGTAGGGACCAGCGATAGCGGTACGCGGCCCCATGCTATCGCTGGTAGAATGAAGAATGCACATTGAGCACAAATGGCGCTATTGCCAGTTTTCTCTCACCGGAGAACACTGGCGCTGACAGCTTGCTCGGCGCTACACATCGCTATGTGTGTGTATGTGCTGAGCAGCACTGTGTCCTGAGTGATCTGAGCAATATAGCATAGCTCAGATCGCTCAGCACACTCGCTGAGGCCCCATAAGAGTAAGAGTCGGATGGGCCTCCAAGTATACAAGGGAAATCCTTGATGGGACCTACCCACACCTCTTGAGATGGAGCAGGATAATGGATTCATTTATTTTAGGAACTTCACCAAGACAAAGTACTGTAGGTACCTCTTCGCCCCTCCATGTACAGTATAAGCGTAATTGTTTTTTACATGTCCTCTGTAATTGTTGGCCAGGTTATTCTGTGTTGGGTGGCACACTCCCTTCGGTGTCTGACCACATGTTGGGCCCCCAACAGTGCATTACTTGGTGGCCCCTTCATGCCGTAGTCCAAGATTGCCTATTGGTTTTTGTTACACTTAAAGCAGACCCAAACTTCCTAAATATACTACTCCTACAAAGTTAAATAAAAACTGCCACATAACATTGAAATACAACATGGGTTTAATTTCAATGTTATAGACCAAACTTTGCTGCTAAATTCAAAGTGGCAATCCATACTGTACCACCCAACATGACCCTCTCCAGGAGGGACACAATACTCTGTTCCTGGACTTTTCTCTTAATTTATGATTGCCATCTCCTGTGGAGAAACACCCTTCTTATCAATTAACATGGTTCAACACAGGTGATGGTAAACCTACATTTAGGGGGAAGTCCAGGAGCAGAGCATTGTGTCCTTCTTGGAGAGGGTCAAGGTGCGAGGTATGGCAATCAGTAATATGGCAAACCTAGCCTCATAATGGATTGCCGAAGGTTAAGGGGAGAGTGGGGATTGGGCTAGGATGTCTTGGGATCCCACAGACTATCTTCTGACTGTCAGAATCCCATCCCAATCCATTAAACAGAATTGATGGTCAGATTATAAGGAGACTCTCTTGAGGCACCTGAATACAAACCAAAAGGAGATATACCATCTAGCTCCCCCAGGTTGCCCAAACAGAAACTGAAAAACCAAACTTATACAATTGGGGTTTCTGCAAAACGAACAGGACCTAAGAGAGAGACCACACTTATGTCTGGCCAGACATACCCGGACTGGTAACGTTATTACCATTTTAAAACTTTTTTTTTTTCCTTCTTTCATTCTTTTTTTCACTGCATCCTAAAATTCCTTCTTGGAAGGGCAAAACCACGTGCACTGCAGGGGGGCAGATGTAACATGTGCATGGAGAATTAGATTTGGGTTAGTTATTTTGTTTCTGTTCAGGGAAAATACTGACTGCTTTATTCTTACACTGGATTATAGATATCACTTTGAAGTAAAACCCAACCCAAATCTAATTCTCTCTGCACAAGTACCATCTGCCCCACCTGCTTTTATGAAGAGAAGTTTCTACAAAAATGTGTGGGAATTATTAATAAATTAATGTAATTACATTTATGATTAATATAAAAAATATATGCAAAATGTAAATGTGTACAAATGTGTCCATATGTAAACACTCTGGGCCAGATGCACTAAGCTTCAAAAGTGATAAAATGGAGAATGATAAACAATCAACCAATCAGCTCCTACCTGTCATGTCACAGACTGTGTTTAAAAAAAGTCACACGGGAGCTGATTGGGTGGCTGTTTATCAATCTCCATTTTATCACTTTTGAAGCTTAGTGCATCTGGCCCTTTGTAATGTGAGCCGGGAAAGAGTTAGGCCGCACTATATGATTTGACTGCAGAGGCGACGCAAGGACAGTTAGGAGGAGAAAGAGCTAAGTGCGGACACACCCGTCCACCCTGCGCTGCCCAGACTAAGCTGTCATCCAGGCGGGACCCACAGCCTGAGAGAACAGACTGGGCAGGACACTGGACAGGCTGCGGAGGTGGAGCATGCAGTCGGTTGGCTGCAGCTGCAGTGCTCAATGCAGCTCACGACAGCTTGCCTCTGGGGGGGGGGGGGGGGTGTCATTGTGACAGGCCAGCCTGGGGAAATGCAGGCAGGCAGTGGCGGAACTTGTGAGTGATTGGCCCAGGTGCAAAAATATAATTTAAGCCTCCCACCTCCAGTCCAACATAAGTTCACAATATGCCACACAGCTGTGGTTGACAGCAGTGGGCCCCTTAGTCCTTATGGGCCCCAGGGCAATGCACCTGCTACACCAATGGTAGTTCCGCCTCTGCAGGCAGGCATTGTGGGTGCCTGCGAAATGAGGCGGAACTGAGTTCCACCTTCAATTGCAACTGCCGGAATCCAGATCCAGCCCACTTTAACCTCTGGTCTCCTTACAGAATCAAGTGAACACCTGTGGATCTTTTAAAATCTGTCAGTCAGTAATACAGTAAGTTCACCTGTCAAGTTGACCTGGAAAACATGAACTCTGTGGGGCACTGAGGGCCGAGTTTGAGAAACTCTGACCTAAAGTATTAATAAACTAGGAATGTGCACCGGCCACTTTTCGGGTTTTGGGTTCTGATTACCTTGAGGTTTTGGGTTCTAATGGGTTTTGCCAAAACACCTCCTAAGTGTTTTGTGTTTGGATTTCTTGGGTTTTGGGTTCTGATTTTTTTGTTAAAAAAGCATAAAAACGGCTAAAATCGCAGAATTTTTATTTACTTTTTGCTCCTACGCTATATTAACCTCAATAACATTTATTTCCACTCATTTCCAATCTATTCTGAACACCTCACAATATTGTTTTTAGGGCAAAAGGTTGCACCGAGGTTGCTGGATAACTATGCTAAGCCACACAAGTGTGCGGCACAAACACGTGGCTCATGTAAGAGTGGCACTGCAGTGGCAGACAGGATGGCAGTTTAAAAAACTAGGCCCCAAAAAGAACCCCATCTGGCTTGATCGTGCACTGTTTACCATGTGCAGCCAAGGAGCGGTGGGCATTGTGTGCAGCACAGAGTTTGTCTGCAAGTGTGTAACTGTTTTGATCACTTTAACATCCAACAAGACCCCTATCTGGCCACCAGACCAGGTAGATACGGCAGTACTAGGCACCAGACAGGTAGATAAGACAGTACCAGGCACAAGACAGGTAGATATGTCAGCAATACTAGTATTGTGCACCAGCAGAATTTATAATAAATAATTTTATTATTAGGTACGGCTTGGCAGTGGCACTCAGTGGCACACGTCAGTGCACCAACAGCATGGAATTATTTTTTACAGTCCCACACAGCACAAGTATTATTTTTTAATTAAATTAGATATAGAAGCCTAGTATGTAGTTGTACTACTAGGTAGGTACACTTAGGCAGTAACACTGCCAGTGGCAACAGTGGACTGAGTAAATAATACTGGCAACCTCTATTCACAGTATTCAGTGCAGGCAGCACCAGTGGACTATATATAATTCAATTAATTAAGTATTAATAATATAGCAGCCTAGTAGGTAGAGAAAATAAACTACTAGGTAGGTAGGCAGGCAGGCAGGCAGTAGCACTGCCAGTGGTCACTACAAAAGGTAGTTATGTTACACACCACCAGTAGCTTTATGCAGTGCACCAGCAGAATTTATAATAATTAATTTTATTATTAGGTACTGCTTGGCAGTGGCACACGTCAGTGCACCAGCAGCATGGAATTATTTTTTACAGTCCCACACAGCACAAGTATTTTTTTTTTTAAATTAAATTAGATATAGCAGCCTAGTATGTACTAGGTAGGTACACTAGGTAGGCAGTAGCACTGCCAGTGGCAACAGTGGACTGAGTAACTAAATAATACTGGCAGATTCAGTGCAGGCAGCACCAGTGGACTATATATATATAATATAATTAATTAATTATTAATATAATATATAATATTACAGCACAGCACCAGAGGTAGGCCCCAGCACAGAGGAGACAATAGTACTACAAGTACACAGTTAGACTGTCCTCCTTGCTAGGGAGAGCCCACCCTAAGCAGAGAGGAGAACAGAGTACACAGCAGCACTGAGGGAGACAGCCCCAGCGAATAAAATAATTAATTACAGCACAGCACACCAGAGGTAGACCGCACAGAGGAGACAGTAGTACTACAAGTACACAGTTAGACTACACAGCAGCACTGAGAGACAGCCCCAGCGAACAATAAATATTGCATTCAAGGTCAAGCTCAAGTGTAAGCCCCAGCAGCAGCACCAACACACCCTCTCCAAACCCACTACTAGACTGGAGTGAAGATGGTGGGCGCAGCAGCCGCTATTTAAAGCCTAGCGAAATCTGGCGCCGGGCGATGATGTTCTGACCACGCGGACGGACCCGAGTCAAGCGGGAATCTCCGGGCGCTGCTCGGAACCGGGCTCGGAATGATAACGTCCGTGGGGGCTCGGATCTCTGGAATCCGAGTCTGCACATCTCTATAATAAACCCCTTCAGGTGAATACTATCATACACTTTCTGTTGACGTGTACTGTAGCTGAAACCTACTTTATAGTTGCATCAGTACAGAAAGTAGTACATTCTCTGACATACATTTAAAACATTCTGCAGCTATTCACAATTGCACTGCTTAAGAAATGATTGTGGTATAAATACAAGAATTGGCCAAGTCCCAACATGACCCATTCCAGAAGGGACACAATGCTCTGCTCCTGGATTTCCTTCTGAATGTATGACTGCTGTCACTTGTGTTGAACAGGTTAAGTGATACGGTGTTCAGCGCAGGTGATGGCAATCATACCTTAAGAGGGAAGTCCAGGAAAGAGCACTGTGTCCCTCCAGGAGAGGGTCATGTTGGAAGGTATGGCGAAGTTATTGCTTGTCTAATGTTTTACCTGAAGTGAATATTTCATGAAGATTCTGTAACACAAATTCAGTCCATTCTCCGACCATAGCTCCTTGTCCTGGAGCGTAGTATGTCTGGACGTAATCCACAGAATCAAAGTAATCAATGTAAGTTTGTGGTGTGGTGTAAAGGGTCTCCATGTCCTCCTCTCAGTAGAAGACACAATGCACTGCTTCACTTCGGCACTGATAGACTGGTACTGGATTATGTACTTTGAACTTTCAAAACTAATTGCAACAAACATGTAAGCAGATGTGCTATAGGCTTTAATGAAGTTGCCAAACAGGTCTGATCGTCCCCGCAGGTAATATGAAGCAACAGAGTATATACGCACACCCCCCCCCCCCCCCGCAGAGTATATGCACCCCACCACCAACACACACATACAGTATACACATACATACACATCCTCCCAGAATGCACACTTCCCACCTTTCCAACTCCTTATCACACACAAGTCTCACATGTGGCGTGGCTCACTATGCTGTATCAGCAGAAGCAGGCTCCGGATCCCTGCACAAGGCATTGTGTCTTCTCTCCCCTTGGCAGCAAGCTTGGTGGCTCCCTGAATATGACGGCTCACCCACCCATGTCCTGAATCATGCTACGCATTGCTAGCAGCTGATAGAAGGGCTGGGGGATGGCCATTCCCCCACAATAGAGAAGACAGGGTGCCCCCAAAATTTCGGGCAAGCACCTTTGAAAGGCGCAGAATCACAGTTCCCGGCCCTGAGATGCTATGGGATCGGCCCACCAGCAAACTGTCCCGTCAGCGTCCCGCTGGGCCAATCCACCGATGAGCACAGGACAACACTATTGGACTAATATACAGCAGCACAGGGCAGCACTACTGGACTTCTATATGGCCGCACAGGACTGATAGGGCAGACAGGATGTCTGTGTCCTTGCAACCACCACTGCCTCAGAGAGCCCCCAAAAGACATTCTGCCTGGACTGCTGTGGGCTCTGAAAGGCAGAGACTTACAGAGGGCCTCAGACACATTCCCCAAGTGGTCACACTGCAAAACTCATATGCTGCTCTTGCAGGGTTGGAATGTATGACCAACGTAGGCAATAAAGAACAGGAAGATATGAGGACTTCTACCTCTACTAACTGTAGGACCAGGAAAATTTCACCTCCAAAAAGGACTGCACTTCTTTTGGGAGATTCCATCATTAGAGGAGTTCATCTGGGAAATGCTACTAAAGTAGAGAAACAAGTAAGGTGCTTACCTGGAGCCACAGCTCCAAGAGATAAAGAATGCATGCTAAGAATTGTAAAGGCAGCAAGAAAAGATGGGGAGGTGGATGGCATTGTCCACCTAGGCACAAATGAACTGGTTAATGCTGAAGTCATGGCCGTAAAAGATGAATTTAGAAAGTTGGGATCTGCTGTAAAACAGGTGGCAACCACTGTAACTTTTTCAGAAGTATTGCCAGTACACCAAGGGGAAGATAGAACTCTGAGAATCAGAAACTTCAATGTTTGGCTAAGGAATTGGTGCAATGAGGAGAGATTTGGATATTTAGGTCAAAGTCAAGCTACCTGGCAAGACAGAGCCTTATATAAAAGTGATGGCCTGCACCCATCTTCAAGGGGAATGAGAATATTAAGTGAGAAGTTTGGAAGCTTCATAAGCAACTATTTAAACTAGCAGAGGGGGGCAGTGAACCAAATAATAATGAATAAATCTGCTCCCCCAACCTAGAGGTATTGTCGCTGCAGGCAAATGGAACAGGAAGCCTATTCACTGCAACAGAAGATAATGCTGATCAAAACCAAATAGATATAGGCAGAAAGATGAACATAGCTAGCAGCAGGAGAAGCACAAACACAACTTTAAGAGCTATGTGTGCAAATGCTAGGAGCTTAGGAAATAAAATTCCAGAACTAATTGCAATAATGACAAGGAATGAACTGGATATTGTGGCTAATACAGAGACATGGTGCAATGAAAATCATGACTGGGACATAGCTATACCAGGATATACTTTATTTAGGAAGGACAGAATGGGAAAAATTGGAGGAGGGGTTGCAATATATGTGAAAAAATATAAAGACTACTTTAATACAAAGTATTGAAGAAAAAACTGAGGCCCTTTGGGTGACCATAGAAACAGGGGAGAAGGCGATTCTTCGTATAGGGGTGATCTACAGACCACCAGGTCAGGAAGAGGAACTAGACAAGAGCCTATTGCAGGACATCAATAAAATGGCATTAAAAGGAGAGGTGATAATCATGGGAGACTTTAATCTACCTGGTGTAAACTGGGAGCTGACTGTTGCAAGTTCCAACAGAAGTAGGGACATGCTGAATTCTTTGCAAGGAGCATCCCTCCAGCAATTGGTGAGGGAGCCCACTCGTAAGGACGCAATATTAGACTTAATACTTAAAAATGGTGACAGAATATCTGACATAAATGTGGGTGAAAATCTGGGATCCAGTGACCATCAAGCAGTATGGTTCAAAATAAAGACAGAGACTACCTCATCACACACAAAAACAAAGGTGTTCGATTTTAGGAAGGCTGATTTTGTAGAGATGGGAAACTCTGTAAGGGATTCTTTGGCAGAGTGGAGGAACTTGGAAGGAGTGCAGGATAAGTGGGAAAAATTAAAAAAAGTGCAATTCTAAAAGCAACAGAACTTTGTGTCAAAAGAGTTGTGGTTTGCAAAAGAAGTAGCAAGTATTGTGAAAGCAAAAAAGTTGGCCTTTAAGAAATTTAAGCAGACGCAGAAAAATGAGGACAAAGAGGTGTATCTGTTGGGAATCTGGATTTATTATTCAGTCTGCTTTGGTTTTGTGTTCAGCATTTGACTCACTGGTGGCCTCCAGTGGTAGGTATGTGCCATGTCGGCTCAGTATTCTGGCAGCTAATTATTCACTAGGCTGTGAGGTAATTAGCTCGTTAAGCACTGGCCTGGGAGCTCCCTGGATCTTCAGGTGCAATTAATCACCTGAGCCCTTTATAGGGCAGGCTCTCCTGCAATACTCTGCCAGTGATAGCTTCAGTTCCTGTGTTCTAGCTTCCTGTTTAGTTCCTGCTTCCTGTGCAGGGAACTTCTGTCAGCTTCTAGCTTGCTCCCTGTCCCTGTCCCTGCGTTCTCTTTTGGATCCCTGGAACTATTCTCTGCAGTGGCTCCCAGCCATCTGGTCTGCTTCCAGCGTGCTGTTTGTCCCAGCTCTGCTCCAGTACCTTGTCTTGATCCACAGTTACCATCACCACGTGGGTCACGTAAGTGCTCCTGTGGAGCCTGGTTATTTTACTTTTGTTCTTTTAAGAGCTGCCAAGCTCTTTTTGTTAGTGGGCCGTTCAGCCCGTTGTTTAGTTTGTTTGGGTTCAGGATTGCGCCCCGCCGTGGGCCAAGCCCATTTCCTCCCTCTGGTAGTTTCCAGTTATTTAACTTTGTTTCCTTTTGCTTGCCCTTTCTATGCATTTAATAGGCAGGGCCTCTCCCGTTCAGTCCTGGTTATGTTTTGGGGATTCGCCTCTTAGCCTTGTCTCCTGTTTAGGTGGAGATTCCCCGTCATTTGTCTCTAGTGCCTGCGACTGGGTCGCATTCCCATCTTTGGCCTGGTGCCGGCAGACAGGGGTACTTTTACAGTCAGGCCCTGTAGTCAGTATTTCCTCTTGAGTTACCCCTGACGATCGCTTACCCTTTGTCCCCACATAGACCTAGCTGCATCAGGGTTGGAGCGGGCCTAACTTGCTCCTTTGAACGCAGCGGCGACAGGTGAAGCCTAGTTCCTGCAGGGGTTTGTCATCTGCCCGGGGTACTCAATAGAGTCAGTATAGGGTTCGCTGTGGCCGTCCTAACCGGCGGTCCCGGCTACGGGCTCACGCCTGATCTCCAGATTCCAGCCTCCGGTAGTTACATCCAGCGCCCAGGCAGCATCCGTAACAGTATCTTGTTAGACAGAAGGAGGCTAAGAAGGTAATCAGATGTGCAATAGCACAGGCTGAAGAGAAAATGGCCCAGTCAGTGGGTAAAGGATGGAAAACTTTTTTTAGGTATATGTGAAAGGAGAAAAACAAAAAGTGGAATAATTAGACTGAAGACAGAGAGTGGAAGTTTTCTTGAGAGGGACAATGTAATAGCAGATAATATTAATAATTATTTCTGCTCAGTATTCACTGCTGAAAGAGAGGGGAAGGGGCCAAAGTTAAGTTGCAAGTATAGTCAGAAAACTGAGGGAGAGACAAGTACATTTACAGAGGAGAAAGTCCTCACAGAACTCTCAAAACTGAATGTGGATAAATCAATGGGGCCAGATGGGATACATCCAAGGATACTAAAAGAGAGGGGAGCTGGTAAAACCAATAACAGAATTATTCAACCAGTCACTAGCTACTGGAGTAATCCCAGAGGACTGGAAACCAGCCAATGTAGTCCCACTGCACAAAAGTGGAAGCAAGGAAGAGGTAAGCAACTATCGACCAGTAATCCTTACATCGGTAGTAGGGAAATTGATGGAAACACTCTTAAAACAAAGAGTTGTAGAATATCTCAAAACCAGCAATTTACAGGATCCAAAACAGCATGGGTTTACTGGGGGAAGATCATGTCAAACAAATCTTATTGACTTTTTTGACTGGGTGACTAAAGTAATAGATCAAGGTGGGGCCATAGATGTAGCTTATCTAGACTTTAGTAAAGCTTTTGACACTGTCCCACATCGCAGACTGTTAAATAAACTTCAAAGTTTTGGATTGGATTCTAAGATAGTTGAATGGATAAGAGCGTGGTTGGAGGACAGAAAACAGAGAGTTGTAGTAAACGGGGTACAGTCAAAGGAGGGAAAGGTTACAAGTGGAGTACCCCAGGGATCTGTACTTGGACCGGTGCTTTTTAATATCTTTATTGGTGATATTGCAAATGGAATTGAGGGTAAAATGTGCCTTATTGCAGATGACACAAAGGTATGCAACAGGGTAGACACACCAGGAGGGGTAAAAGAAATGATTGATGATCTAGGTAGATTAGAGGAATGGTCAAGAGCATGGCAACTACAGTTTAATGCCAAAAAATGCAAAATCATGCACTTGGGTCTCAGAAATCCAAAGACTAAATATATTATAAATGGCACCATAATGGAAACTACTGAGGAAGAGAGGGATCTAGGTGTCACTATTTCAGGGGACTTAAAAGCAGGTAGGCAATGTAACAAAGCAATGAAGAAGGCAAGTCAGATGCTTGGTTGCATAAGGAGAGGTATCAGCAGTAGAAAGAAAGAAAGAAGTAATAATGCCACTGTATAGGTCATTGGTACGACCTCACCTAGAGAATTGTATTCAGTTCTGGAGGCCATATCTCCAGAAGGATATAAATACATTAGAGACTGTACAAAGAAGGGCAACTAAAATGGTGCATGGCCTACATCACAAAACGTACCAGGAAAGACTAAAAGATCTTAATATGTATACTTTAGAGCAGAGAAGGGAAAGGGGGGACATGATAGAAACTTTCAAATATATCAAGGGTTTTAACAAGGTACAGGTGTTAGACATTCTTCACAGGAAGAGGCAGAGCCGGCCTTAGGCATAGGCAAACTTGGCAATAGCCGAGGGCATTTGGAATGCCTAGGGGCATCAGCAGCTTCTGCTGATTACAATGATATGCAGCATGCCTATATTCTGTGTGTGAGTGAGGCTGTATCTGCATATGAAATAGTGTATTCATGGAAATCACTGTAACATAGCATTCCATATGCAGGTACAGTCGCACACAGAATATAGGCATGCCACATATCATTTTAATCATCGGAAGCTCCATGTGTGTGTGCTAGTCATAACAATGCAAATAAGACAAACTTTCAGCAAAAAGTGCACCCAACGTTAGCAGAACTGTCCAGGAGCTGCATGGCCTATTGAGTCAAGATATATGAGGAAACATCTGTATCCAAGCAGAGGCAGAGGTCACAGTGCTAGCTGCTGTGCGAGTGCTGTTTGTGGGTGGGTTGGTTGTGCAATAGTGTTCGGCAAATGTGTAAGGGGCATTATGTGTGTCATGTATAAATGCATTAATATTGTGCGACATATGTGTAACAGGCATTATGTGTGTCGTGTATAAGGGCATTAATAATGTGCAACATATGTGTAATGGGCTTTATGTGTGTCATTATGTGTATGAAGGGCATTAATAAAGGTTGGCATAATGTGTAAGGGGCCTTATGTTTAGAAGGACATTAATAATATGTGTCATGTGTAAGGGGCATTACTGTGTGGTATTATCAGAGGTGCCAAGGCAGCGGCGTAACTACATTTTGGGCGCCCCCCCCGCCGTTAAAGGGAGGGCGCCCAGTCACTCACCCGCCCCTCCGCCCGCCGCCCGCCGCACCAACCCCCGCAGTCTTACCTAGGTTCAGTACGCGCTGGTCCCGGCTGCCTTCTTCTGCTATGAGGACCACCACAAAATGTCCGCCCCCATACAGCAGACAGTTTCAGAGAACTGTGTGCTATATGGGGGCGGCCATTTTGTGGTGGTCCTCAGCATAAGAAGGGAGCCGGGACCAGCGCATACTGAACACAGGTAAAGACTGGGGATGGGGGGTTTGCGGGGGTTGGTGCGGCGGGTGGCGGGGTGTAACGTAACTATAGCACTGCAGCCCCCCGGCGCCCGCACATGCATAGCGCCCCTCGCGGTCGCGGGGGCTGCGGTGCTATAGTTACACCACTGTGCCAAGAGAAAGAGGTAGGGGGTACAAATTACCCAGGCCAAAGTCTGATGGAATGGCCCCGGGCTCCCTCCCCTTAAGTGACAGCTCTTCTCCTCTATCCAGCACACATGCTTTGTGCTGGGTTGCAGTCTGGCCATGGAGGTGCTTAAAATACAATATTTTCTCAGGATATTTTTCTAAGGGTATAATGTGAGGAGTAATGTCTATAAGGTTAAGTGGTACTACTGTGTGATGTAACGTGAATAAGGGACACCATCGCATGATATAATGTGAATAAAGTTGCACTACTGTGTGGCATAATTTGAATTGGAGGTACTATTGGGTGGCTATGCCCCTTCCCAGCAAGAACAGACCCCTGTTTGGGCTGCGCACCGAATGTGTGCACGGTTTCTATTTAAAATATTGCAGGTAGGAGCACCAAAATGATGACTGCTATGATGAGGGTTGATGGTGCTGGGAAAGGGGAGCAGGGTCAGAGGCGGAACTAGTGGTGGTGCTAGGGGGCACCAGCCAAAATCTTGCCTAGGGTGTCATTTAGGTTAGGGCCGGCTCTGGGAAGAGGAGCAACAGAACACGAGGACATGCACTGAAACTAGAGGGAGGAAGATTCAGGGGAAATGTGAGGAAGAATTACTTCACAGAAAGAGTAGTAGATAAGTGGAATAGCCTACCATCAGAGTTGGTAGACGCAAATACAGTAGTACAATTTAAACATGCTTGGGATAGGCATATTGATATCCTTACAAAGAAATAAGGATCAAATATGGTTTGAGGTAACATGTTTAAAAAAGGGGCAGACTAGATGGGCCAAGTGGTTCTTATCTGCCGTCAAATTCTATGTTTCTATGTTAGGCAGCTCCCAGGTATATGGCAGACTGGGCACCCCTGGACTGATAGAGCAGAGCAGACAGCACCCTGGAGTACGGCAGCAGACCCACCTGACGCCACCATGCACAGAGAGACAAAGGTCCGTCCTGGACCATCTCCTATGCTGCGGTGAAGATGGCGCAGATCTACAGGGATTTATATAGGATCCAAAACCCGTGAGAATCCGATGCAGGATGATGACATTATGCTTTTTCTGGAATCCGAGTCTTGTGGGAAAACCAATGCTGGGGTCAAATCCCACCTCGGATCCTTAAGTTTGAGGGGGTTCGGTTTTCGGAGATCCGAACTTGCTTATCCCTAGTTTATGTCCATCTTTATATCCATGCTAAGGCTGGATACACACCTAAAGATGTATCTGTCTGGTGGGAACTAAAATCTGATAATGTATGGAAGCATATGACAATTAGCCATTGGAAAAAGAGAAAATAGTCAGTCAGACAAAATGATTAAAGTTATCCATATATAATAATTTTTATCAGTTTCCAGTGTTTGGCGGATTGTCATGTGCTTCCATACATTGCCAGATATTTGTTCCCAACAGAAAGATTCAGTAGCGCACGCAGGGGGGGGGGGGGGTTCTGAGTACCTACCCCCCAGTAGTCTCTTTCCATGGGTACAAGAGTTTTAAAAATCGGCCCTTGGAAACCGGAGGTATCTGACTTCAAAGCAGTGGTCCCCATCCAAGCCTATTAATTGCTCTTCCCAGTCAGATATTTCAGGTTCTGTCTAACTTAGAGTTTTTCTGTGGGTATATTCCAAAAGCTGGGACTCTCCCCCTTTAATGGACACTAGTAGCTTGTCTCTACTGTTCCCAGAACCAGAGATATCAGCCTTCCAGCAGCTGGTTACTGCTCCAGCTCCACACACCTGGTATGCAGTTTTATATACTGTAGTCGTTTGCAGATCGCTCTGCCTCCTGAACTCTGATGCCCTAGTCCATAATACTATTTGGTAGGTGGGATTCTCTAGTTTTTAATTCCATTAAAATCTAAGAAAACTATTTCCGGGAACTGGAGATATCTGCAGTCAAGCAAGTTGTCCTCCCACCAGAAAATTATGAATAATAAGCCCACTCCACTATACACCCCTCCTCTGCGTATTAAACATCCTCTACCACCCTGGAAGTTATGTATCAGGGCCCCTTCATTCAGCCCAATGACCCCTTCTCCCACCATCTGTGCAGTAAAGGGGTAGTTAGTGGAAATTACTGATCCAGGCCCTACATGCTGAGCGGTTGATATAATACCCTCTACCACCCGCAGGACATCAAAGCTTCCCCCACCCTTACCGCTGGAGGATCGGTAGGGGCCCCAATACATTGCTATGCCCAGGGGTCTACACTGCTTTTGATGCCCGTGTGTGTGAGAGTGTGTGTGTGTGTGTGTGTGTGTGTGTATATATATATATATATATATTTAACATCGGCACTCACCTTTCCTAGTTTTGGGGTGCCCTATGGCTTGTGACCACATTGTTTAAACAGACATTGTAGGGGCTCTGCACACACTAAATTAACTGATAATAAATAGTGGAGATTTGGTTCATGAATTGATCAATGCATTTAAGCCTGCAGCCCCCGTCACGGGACCCCACTTTTCTGCAGGTCCTAACACTATTGCTCAAAATGGCTACAATACACATAGCTATCACATCAATGTTTGATTCCAGGCATGCTATCTGATCTGAAGCTCACAGCAGACTGTGCTTTTATATGTGAGCAGCTACCAACACACCTGTCACTAATCATCTAGGGAAATGGTTAACATAAGCTATGGGGGGAAATTTACCAATATGAAAAACCTAGTTTTTCGTATTGGTATTTCCCCTACGGTTGCATACGACTGTTTAAGTCGTATGCAAAGTCGTGTTCCGGAGGGGAAATTACAAAGCAGTCAGATACGACTGCTTTGTAACCCTCCGATGGTGTAACAATTCGTATTAGCTGGCCGTATATACGGCTGCTAATACGAATTATTTGTAGCAGTCTGCACGGATCAGTCAGATCCGTGCAGGCTGCAGTGTGTAAAAAAAAATAGAAAAATAAATAAATTTAAAAAAAAAACGGCGTGGGGTCCCCCCCACAGCCGAAACCAGCACCAGGCTGACAGAGCCGGGGCCGGTAATTAAAAATCAGGGAACCCGACAAATAGGGGTTCCCCGATTTTTAACAACCAACCCCAGGCTCCAGGTCCGGGGCTGGTTCCCAAAATACGGGGGACAAAATGACTAGGGGTCCCCCGTATTTCAAGAACCAGTCCCAGGCACAACCAGCCAGCAGGGTAATGTCACAGCCGGGGGACACTTATGATATAAGGTCCCGCGGCCAAAACATTAACCCTACTGACCAGTCAGCCTGGCCAGGGGCCCTGGGGGAGTGGGGACCCCCCAAATGAAGGGGTCCCCCCCCTCCAGGACTTACCTGGCCAGGCTGAAGCCTGGTACTGTCCCCGATGCCCCTGGGCGGTGGGCATCGGGCTGATTATGGTGTAAAAAATAGATTAAACTATTGTTTTTTACTGTGGCACTACAAGTGCCAGCAAGCTGGGACTTGGAGAACCACAAGTCCCAGCCTGCTGGGCATTAAAGGGCCCGCTGGCACTTGTAGTTCCACAGTTAAAAAAATAGTACACAAAACACACTGACACACTTTTAAAATAAAACTTTAATACATACAAAGCCCACACATACTAATACTTACCTATCTTCTTTCCGTAGGTAGCCCTGGTCCTGTGTCGTCGTCTTCTGGTCCTGTGTCATCTTCTGCCTTCATGTCGACCGTCGCTGTCGCCGTTGCTGTCCGGATCCGACGAAATCCATTTGGGAAGCTGTGGAAGGAAACCATACTCACCTGTCCCAGCGCGACGTAGTCCAGGTAAGTGTCTTGGCAAAAAAACAAACCGAACACCCCGAAACCAGCCGGACAGGGAGACGCACGGTACTCTGTGTACATCGTGCGGCTCCGCCTCCCGAATGCCGCTATTGGCCGCCTTGCGGCCTAGCGGCCAATCAGGAGCCGCTAGGCCGCAAGGCGGCCAATAGCGGCATTCGGGGGCGGAGCCGCACAATGTAAACAAACACCGTGCGGCTCCCTGCTGTCCGGGCTGGTTTCGGGTGTCGGTTTGTTTTTTTACCAAGACACTTACCTGGACTACGTCGCGCTGGGACAGGTGAGTATGGTTTCCTTCCACAGCTTCCCAAATGGATTTCGTCGGATCCGGGCGGCGACAGCGACGGTCGACATGGAGGCAGAAGACGACACAGGACCAGAAGACGACGACACAGGACCAGGGCTACCTACGGAAAGAAGATAGGTAAGTATTAGTATGTGTGGGCTTTGTATGTATTAAAGTTTTATTTTAAAAGTGTGTCAGTGTGTTTTGTGTACTATTTTTTTAACTGTGGAACTACAAGTGCCAGCAGGCCCTTTAATGCCCAGCAGGCTGGGACTTGTGGTTCTCCAAGTCCCAGCTTGCTGGGGAGGCTTGCTGGCACTTGTAGTGCCACAGTAAAAAACAATAGTTTAATCTATTTTTTACACCATAATCAGCCCGATGCCCACCGCCCAGGGGCAACGGGGACAGTACCAGGCTTCAGCCTGGTCAGGTAAGTCCTGGAGGGGGGGACCCCTTCATTGGGGGGGTCCCCACTCCCCCAGGGCCCCTGGCCAGGCTGACTGGTCGGTAGGGTTAATGTTTTGGCCGCGGGAACTTATATAATAAGTGTCCCCCGGCTGTGGCATTACCCTGCTGGCTGGTTGTGCCTGGGACTGGTTCTTGAAATACGGGGGACCCCTAGTCATTTTGTCCCCCGTATTTTGGGAACCAGCCCCGGACCTGCAGCCTGGGGCTGGTTGTTAAAAATCGGGGAACCCCTATTTGTCGGGTTCCCTGATTTTTAATTACCGGCCCCGGCTCCTTCAGCCTGGTGCTGGTTACAGCTGTGGGGGGGACCCCACGCCGTTTTTTTTTTATATTTATTTATTTTTCTATTTTTTTACACTGCAGCCTGCACGGATCTGACTGATCCGTGCAGGCTAAAACGCAAATAGAACAGGAAAATGGTGTTCTATTTTCCTGTCGTATTTGCGTGGGTGTTTTAAACCACTAAGCAGCCATATTGTCAGTACGGCTGCTTAGTACATCAGGAACCACCATTCTTTTGAATGGTGATTTCTGTCGTATCCTATCGATGGTGTAGGACATTCGTATTTGTAAATACAAATACGAATGTTCCATCTTTAGGACTACGAATTGTTGTATTTTTGGGATTGTAAATCCCGAAAATACAAATTCGTAAAAAAAAAGGTTTATTTCTCCCTACGAATACACCTTTTTTCTACGAATCCATTTTGGTAAATGTCCCCAATGGAATCTTAGTTAAAACATGGTGCATGAGAGAATGTGACCACAATAAGACTAATTTAAAAAAAATTATCTAATAAACAATATATACACACTTAACATCGGCACTCACCTTTCCTAGTTTTGGGGTGCCCTATGGCTTGTGACCACATTGTTTAAACAGACAATTTTTTTTATTATTTATATACATTTGGTCTATCTATAATACTTTAACTGACCCGGCATATACTGGGTTACCTAAGTGCCCATCTCCGTGCTTTGCTCCGCCCCTCTGGAAACCCCCTTATGAAAATCCTGTGTTTGCCCCTGAGATTGGAGAGATTTATTTTTTTGTGTGTACTCAGCTTAAAAACCAACATATCGGGGTTTATTTACTAAGATGGGAGTTCTATTGAAGATGGCATCTTGCTATGGGCAATGGATAAGATTCTATCTATTATCGCCTAGATTAGAAGGTGCTAAGTGGTTAGTGGTCGCAAACCTGTAGCCTACCGCAGTAATCCTGGTAGACTGCTGACTGTTCCTAATCCCGCCTGCCCACCCGGAGAACTCCTCTGCCTCAGAGGAGACAGGCGCTATAGGTCAGAATTGACCTCTATAGTCTAAAAGGTAGCACAGCGCTTCCATGTTACAAGGAGCGCTTAGCGCCAATGCCATAGGGAGAAGATGCAGCTTTTGGCAGGTGGACTATAGATAGATGTGGGTGTTCTGCAAGGCAAGGGCCCCCTGACTCGTGGCATGCCCCGTGAACGTGGCTGCCCCCTTGTTTTTCACATGCCAGGACTGATTCTCTGCCCCAGTCCGTCACTGCATGGTAAATACTGCATCAGGCTTGTCTGGCATCATCATCTGAAGCAAGTCATCTAAAGCAAGCAATGAGTTAGAACTGGAATGAAGTTTTCAAACCATCTCTCATCTCCTCTGTACAGGTACATGAATGCCATTTTCCAAAACCTGATGCTTTTCATTTAAAAGAACAGTCTGCAATGGAAATGTGTTTTGCTACTGGGAGCCTACAACATCCCCCACCTTTAATCAGATAAGCTGAGCAATGTGTGCAAACACCAACCCCTCCCCCTGTACCAGCTGACCTAACTTTCCTTTAAAATGGGAAATTTGGAGAAGCCTGGCCAAGGCTTGTCTGGCATCATCATCTGAAGCAAGTCATCTAAAGCAAGCAATGAGTTAGAACTGGAGTTTGGACTGGATTTGGACATAAACCGAAACACTGCCACATTTTATTTTGCTTTTCCCAAATAACTATCTGTCTCCGCCTCTGAGCTGAGGAAAGCTATGTATTACTCTTTGTTTTACTGTTTCTTTACCATGATCTTCATCATATACCTCTACACCCACTGTATGCAAAGCCTGTATGCTGTTCCTTCACTGATTGCACACCCTGCCAGCGACAAGCTGGCAGGGTGTGTCAGCTTTGGAAGAAAAGTGGTTCATAAATACAAATATTATTATTACTGCTGCCTTTGAGCAGCATGATCAAGATGGCGCCGCTGATGGCTGCCTAGGAGCTGTGCAGCTCAGTCAAATATATTCCCTGTGTGATAACTGTACTGTCTGCTTGTATTGTTACCTACCTGGCTGTAGCAGTGACCAGTGGCGCCGCTGATGGCTGCCTAGGCACTGTTCATCTCGGTGGGCATGTGTTCCCCACATGTAATGTCTTAATGAAATGTATGTAATGCCTTCTCCCCCCCCCCCCCCTTCATCCCTGCTTGATGCTGCACTGTAAATCCACAAAAAATTCCTAGTGTGCGCAAGCATATATGGCCAATAAAGTTGATTCTATTCTATTCTATTAAGGATCAGGGGGGCAGAAATTGTGGGAGGGTGCCATTATAGGAAGTATGGAGTCATATCGCCTAAGTAATGGAGGGAAAAGCACATAACGTGAGAACTAGTGAAACTCAATAAATTCTAAATCAAAAATGTTTTGTATCTGAATGCACAAGGGGGTTATTCTGATTCACATGCTCGCAAGCGAATTTGCATGCGAGCGCGATGTGTTTGAAATGTGCATGTGCATTTCTGCGCATTCGCATGTGCCGGGTGTGTGCGGCCATATCAAACAGACTGTTCCCGGGTGCAAGCACCCAAGACTGTGGGGGGCGTGGGGTGGTGGCCCTGGGGATTTGCCCATGGGAACGCCCAGCATTTCATGGGCATTCCCATGAAACCGCTGGGCATTCCCATGGAAATCACCCGGGGACGCGGGTGCAGGGGTGGCAGCTGACATCACCGGAAGTCAGCTGCCTGTTCAGTTCCTGTCGAGGGTGCATTCAAACCTAAGAGTCACTTAGATATGCGTGCACCATCCACATCATTCGATGGTTGTTGACCCCTATTTTGTAACTTTGTAACTCTTTGAGTTCCAAGTGAATTTGTCAAAATAGGTATAAAAAGTGCCAAGTAAACATTGTTGTTCCTCATAATGACCTGTGATGGTTACCTTATAGAGGAAATATCATTTATTTTTCCACAACACTTGTTATTTGAATTTATATAACAAATTTGAGCGACGCTGGAATTTTTGGTGGATATTTTGAACCTTTCTCACAGATGTTGGCACTCAAAGGGTTAATAACTATTTGTTTATTAAATGATCATTTTCCTAACATATGGTGCCAAATGTAAAAGGGGTGAGAATCAGAAAATGATAGATTTTCCCCTTTTTTTTTTTGTGTCAATCATTTACACTTAAAATCCAAGTTGATTTTGCCATGTAATTGATCGCTGCTTTAAAAACCTGGAAAACTCTCCCAAAATCTCCCACTTTATGATCCTCCCAAGTCCCACCCTATCACATTTGGCCCTTGGCATTTTATGTACAGTATGTAGGGAGACTTTCTGGTTATGGTATAAATGATAGGTTGACTCTAGGTCTACAGTCATTAGGTCGACCACTAATGGTCAACAGTGGGTAAGTCGACACTTTTAAATGGTCCACATACTCAAGGTCAACATTGACAGAAAGTTGACACAAGCAAAAGGATAACATAGGCATGATCGACACTGAAAAGGCTGACAATAGTTTTTCATTTTCTGGGTGTCTATGTTGACATATGTCGACATGGACACCAAATCAATGTACCGCCTCCCCTCGCATGGCTTGTTGCGCTCGCCATGCTTCGGTCACCGTGCCTCACTGCCCTCAGCACACTATTCTATTCTCACTCTATGTCCACTTGGATGATAAAGAATCAACCAAAATGGTCTAAACCATAACTTTACTAAATGATTTGTGTATATGACGATTTGGAGTAATACCCCATATACAGTACACTAGCCGACCTGGACACAGCTAATATTGTGTGTACACACTGAACGATATCGGCGGCCGATATCATTTAGTGACATCATAGGAGCCCACTGAACATGATAGTTTTTTGGTTGTATTGCCAAATTGAACTGCAAGTTAAGAAGACATCAATCATCATTACTGACACAATCGAGCGCACATCGTATTGAGTGTACACACAAAGTATATAGTGAACAATATCACTCAGAAAGCCCTTTCTGAGCTATAACTTTCACTATATCCTCTAGTCTAGTGCATGGATGGGGAACCTTTGGCCATCCAGCTGTTGTTGAACTATACATCCCAGCATGCCCTGCAACAGTTTTAGTATAGCAAAGCTGTAGCAGGGCATGCTGGGATGTGCAGTTCAACAACAGCTGTAGGGCCGAAGGTTCCCCATCCCTTCTCTAGTGTGTATGGATGGGGCTTAATTCAGGCTTGATTGAAAGGCACATTTTATTTTTAATTGGACAAAACCATGTTTCACTGCAGGTGTAACATAGACAGAGTTAGATTTGGGTGGAGTATATTGTTTCTGTGCAGAGTAAATGTGGTCTGCTTTGTTTTTAAACTGCAATCTAGGTTTCAGTTTGAACAAACCTCACCCAAATCTAATGGGGATCCGGTCTACACATGTAGCGATTTAGGGGCATTTTCTAAGCGATCTCACTAGATCGCCTAGAAAATGCCCCTTCATCGCTTTGTGTGTAGGGGCCATATAGATAGTGATGCGTGGCCCGTACGTTGCTATCGCCCGGCGATTAATATTAATCACACAGGGCCAGTGTTCTCACACTGGCCCTTACAGATTGCTCAGCACACATCGCTGACACATCGCTGAGTGCTGAGCATTCTGGGCAATCTAGCATCGCTTACAACGCTCAGCAAATCTCCCCGTGTGGGCCCCTTAACTCCTTCTGCACATGTTTCATCTGCTCCACCTGCATTGCATCATGGTTTTGTGCATTTGAGAAAAAATGTTCCTTACGACCAAGTCTGAATTAGCCCAATAAAACAAGTACATTCTAAGTGGTAAAAAAGGTAATTGAGTTTTTTTTTGGCCTGATACAGAACTGATCTCATCTGTAAATCTGCAGATGACTGGAAGTAGTTAGCTGCCACCCAGACAGTGTGCAAACCTGCCCTGTATAAATCTATGATGGTGAAAATATTGCTACCTGCTATCCTGTCACACATCCATACACAATTCACCAACCATTTTTCCAGCCTGTGCAAATGTGAGTAAGTCTGACCCTTCCACAGCTCGGCGACCCTTCACATACCCTCCCTGAAAACACCTGGGCATGCCTCCGTTGTTCCTGACACTCCCAGCTGGTTACCACCAACAAACCTTGACTTCCTGTCAGTCAAATTGCAAGGGGATTGTGACATACTTGCCGACTTTTGCAGTTGCCTCTCCGGGAGAAGCCCGGAGAGGAGAGCCAAATCTGCACTTTGTGGGGTAGGGACAAGGCTGGCATCACAAAGCCTCTCCCCCAATGCACACTAGATTTGTGGGTCCACGAGGAGGGGGCAGGGATAAATTGACGCAAAATGATGCAATTCACGTCATTTTAGTCCCACCCCTTCCCGCGGACCCGCAGATTCTGGAATTTGTTTCAGCAGGTCCTGGGAGGAGGTGGAAGACTTGCGCACCTTCCCGGGGGTCCGGGAGGGGGACCCGGTTTTCGGGAGCCTCCAGGACACTCTGGCAGGGTAAGCAAGTATGGATTGTGATTACATACATTTGCCGCTATTATGGCTCGCGCATGCACTGTACAATCCTTATGCATATGCAAGTTGTTTCCTAATCAAACGGATTGTGATATTGGCATCATAGTGATCAACTCTGAATCAGGCCCTTAGTATGGGGTACGGTCACTAGGAATTGCATACCCTACCACCCACTAGGGCGTGGTGGGATAATAAAATAATACCCGAAGCATGGCGAGTGCAGAGACGCGGTACTACATTTTAGTGTCCATGTCAACTATGTCGACATTTGGGGGGGGGGGGGACTGAAAAACCCCATGTCGACCTTTTGATTGTCAACCTTCCCCACGCCGACCTAATGCTTGTGTCGACCTAATGACCCTGTCGACCTAACATATGTCGACATTTAGTCATGTCGACCTTCCTGCATGTCGACATTCAGTCATGTCGACCTAATGGTTGTCGACCTACTTGGTGTCTATCTAAAGATCCATACCTCTTTGTATAATAACACCATGTTACCATACACTTTGATACAAACTGCTGTAGAGATAGTTGTAGCTCTATTTGTTTATACAGCTTTTTCCTTTGATGAGTGTATCATTTCTCATCATAAAATAGAACATCATCTGTAATTAATTGCACACAGTTTATTCAAAGCGTTATGTTTTTCACAATCATCTTAAAAACCAATAAATGATTATTGTATCACTGTCTATTGTATTACGTGTCTTATTTTGTTGCCAGTTCTTTTATTCATTTATTCACTGGTAACTTGTGTGTTGATTTTACACTTGCAGGATACTAATCCTGCTAAGGATACAATGTATTTACAACCCAGGGGTTTCTCGTAGAGACTGTCCCAGCAATATGTGATCTAATTGGATTATAATCCTTTGGTTTTACCTGGATTGTTCTTGTTTTCATAAAGTGTAGTAAAGGGCTCTGGTGTTATAATACTGTGAGCACAAATGACAGGTGTGTCTGCCGTGTAGCCTGGCACAGGGCTGTCTTTTCGTATGGGCTTAATGGGCACTTGCCCAGGGGCCCCAGGTGTATAAGGGCCCTATGCTGATAGCTGGGGATCCCCTTTTTCCAGGGACACCAGAATTTTAAAAATCGGCCATGGAGAACTAGAGATATCCTACTTCAAAGTAGCAGTCCACATCTGACCTGTTAATTGCAATTCCCAGTCATATTTCTTAGGTTGTCGACTTAGTTTTTCTGAGAGTATATTCCAAAAGCTGGGACTCTCCCCTTTCTGTTGACACTAGCGGTTTGTCTCTATCATGTTCAGAACCAGAGATATCGGCCTTCCAGCAGCCGGTCCCTGCTCCAGATCTAGGACCCCTCTGGGCTGTCTCCCATAGAGGAAGTCCTTTTTTATCATTTGCTTAAAGGTTTTATTAAACCTTTCTACCAGGCCTGTCTATTTGTGGGTGGTAAACTGAAGTGGTATTCCTGTCTACTTTTAGCAACTTGCATAAATCCATCATGGGTTTAGAAACCAAAGGGGTACCTTGGTCCGATAAGACCTCTTTTGGTATTCCTAATCAGATATACAGTACATGCTTAGAACAGTAGCTCCCTGGCAATGGTGCCATATTTCATATTGTGCAGGGGTATAGCCTCCAGTACCTGGTGGCATAATGAGCTACCACCAATATGTATTTGTGCCCTCAAGCAGATTTTTCCACTGGCCCTAAAAAGGCATGGAAATGATAGGCAGGGGTACCAATGGAGCCCTAAACTGTGGCCATGGGGTTTCTAAAAAAGGTTTCAGAATCACAGATAGTGCGCTCCCAGGTGGGCAGCAAATCTGCTGGTGAGATAAATGGAGGTATTTCCACAGTCCTCCCAAAGTACAGTGAAATAGAAATATTATCTCCCAACACTTTTGCGCCTCAACCCTTCCACATGTATATTACACCAATAAAAATACAGAAATTCTTATCTTTTAAATTCCAATTGATTGTGCACTGTTCCTTATTCGAGTCTCTCCAATTTGTATCATGCGAATGAGAGATATAGAAAGACCATCATAGCGTAAACAGATTTAATCACATACAATGCACAATAATACACACTAAAAAGGTCCTCATGCACAGGATATTGCAATTACCATAAAATATTGAGAACTATAATTAAAGAGTTCTCATAAAAGCAGGTTAATGGAAAGGCGTCCACTCCAAATGCATCACATGTGGGAAAAGACAAGTCAATAGCAAATTACCAGATGGTATGGAGAATCAATGGGCCACTGAATTCTCAAATGGGCAAAGTGCGCGACTCGGCGCTAGTCCTGGACCTCTGCAGCTGGTCTCCGGGCAGCATCACCTTCTCCCTGTTCCTGCACTCGGGGTGGATTCCTTCCAGTTCTCCTTAAAGGGCCGACGCGTTTCGACCACGTCCGTGGTCTTTTTCAAGGCTTTAGAAAGGTTTAGTCCTTTACTCCAAACGGAGATATTTAAAGTCCATTGGTTTGATTGATCCTCCAATGAGGAAACAAGTATTTCCCGCGTCAGTGCGCTGACGCGATGATGTTTTCGGCGGTCACGTGACCCGCTCCTGCCGGTCCGTCCGCATGTAGATGTAATATACCTGTGCCGCATATGGGCAGATTTTCCCTTAAACAAGATGGCGAATACAGTGTTTCCTGTCCGCCGTATATTGGACTGCAGAGAGGATTACAACGTGACGACCGCATGATCTGGGTCACGTGATCGCCGCATTCTGTCAGCACCATTCTACAGAGTATTTTTCTTTAGTTGCCTTGGCAACCCTTTCCTTATCGTTCCCAGATTCTTTAACCCCTTCCCGACATTTGACATATATATATACGTCATGGCCGGGATGTACTTCCCGACACATGACGTATATATACGTCATGACTTCAAAGTGCCACTGCGTCTCGAGATGCAGTGACAGAGGGACGATGTCTGCTGTCCCTGACAGCAGACATGTCCCTGCATGCCCAGGGGGGGCGGCGATGCTGCCCCCCCGTCCGCGATCGCTGTGATTGGCTGTTCAATGTGAACAGCCATTCGCAGCGTTTTCCTGTGTTACCGGCGAATCAGACGCTCGGTAACACAGGTGTCAATCACCGCCGGGTGTGAGGGGGCATGAGGGGGTCATCGGTGACAACGACACCTCACCCCACCTGCCCCCAAGGCTGTGATTGGTCCGTCGGACCGACGGACCAATCACAGCCAAGGCGCGCCATTTAAACTAACGGTGACTGCGCTGCAGACGCCATTCCGGTCTGGAATTGCGTGCAGAGCGGTCACCGGCCACTCTGTCGTGATATACATACCTGAACCTTGCCTGATACTTACCTGATCACCGCTGATCACCGCTGGTAGCGTGCTGCCAGCAGTTGGATGCTTCCTGGATCTTGTGACTTCCTGTGTCCTGCTGCTGCAGTGTCATAGAGTCACAGATCGTGAGAGATAGTGACAGATAGTGACAGAGAGTGACAGAGAGTGATAGAGAGTGATAGAGAGTGCTATATTTTGTGTCTGCTGCACCCCTTTTGTGCTGATCAGTATATCTGTGCTGATCAGCAACTTTTTGGTTTTTTTTTTTTAATATATATACCTGTCAGTTGCACCAAAGGTTGTGCTGCCTGTGCAACTGACTGCTGCCCCCCCTTTTGTGCTGATCAGTTTAAAATAATTAACTGATCAGCAACTTTTTGGGGGTCCAGGTTTTTTTTTTATATATATACCCTGTCAGGTTGCACCCACAGTTGTCTGCCTGCTGCCCCTCACTGCTAATCAGTGTCGCATCACTGCATCACTGATCTGCAGTTTTTTTTTGGGGGGGGGGGATTGCAGTGGGGTTTTGTTTTTACACCCACGTTGCTTTTGTGGGTGCTTTTGTGGGTGTCCTGTGGCCGCTGATCAGTGACGTACATCACTGAACAGCATTTTTGGCACAGGGTTGATATCATTTTTTTTCTGCAGTTTTTTTCTGCAGTTTTTTTTTTGGAGAGTGCTGTAGTATTTTTTTTTTTTTTTTAATTGTTTTTATACCTGTTGCCTTTGAGCGCTGTTCAGTGACGGACGTTACTGACCAACATCTGTGCTCAATTTTTGGCGCAGGACCTTTATTTTTTATTTTTTAACCCCTTCAATTTTTTTTTTTTATTGGGATCAAATTCCTGTATAAAGTATTTTTTTTTCTGCACTACATACACACTACACACTACATACCCCCCGTGTTGAAATAAAGTTTGTACCCCCACAACACTATACACGTGTTGAAACATTACACTTACAGAAACACAAAAATAAAAATGGCATCCCAAATGTCATCCCAAATGTCATCCCAGTCATCCAGAAGAATGTATTCAGCGGAGGAGGCATATGCCATGCTTGCCTCTGACTCTGACACAGCCAGTGATGCAAGCGGGGAATTTGAAGGATTCGTCTTAAGCTCCTCTTCCTCCTCTAGTGATGAGGGACCCCCTCAAAGACGCCCCCGTAGAGCAGCTGAGACCCCCCCCCAAATGATTGATCCCGTATGGACCCCACCACCAGACAATTTTGAGCCCCAGGTTCCTGAGTTTTTGGCCATCCCAGAAATCCAATTTGATTCAACAGGTCTCAGAGAAATTGACTTTTTCTAATTATTTTTCTCTGATGATTTTATAAATTTAATGGTGGACCAAAGTAATTTATATGCCCAGCAGTTTATTGCTCAAAACCCCACGTCATCATTTGCTAGGTGGACCCCTGTAGATGCAGTAGAGATGATGACGTTTTGGGGTCTGGTGTTACATATGGGCATAGTAAAAAAGCCAGAAATTAGGCAATATTGGAGTACAGATGTTCTGTACAGCACCCCACTTTACCGTATGGCCATGACTCGGACTCGTTTTGAGATAATCCTTAAATTTTTACATTACACCGATAATGCACAGTGCCCACCCAGAGATGATCCCACCTTTGACCGGCTATTCAAAGTCAGGCCGGTCATTGATCATTTCAGTGCCAAATTTGCAGAGATGTACATCCCTGAAAAATTTATTTGTATCGACGAGTCCCTTATACATTTTAAAGGAAGGGTTAAATTCCGCCAGTACCTTCCCAGTAAGAGGGCAAGGTATGGCATAAAAATGTATAAACTGTGTGAAAGCACCTCAGGGTACACCCACAGGTTTAGGGTATATGAAGGGAAGGATTCAAGAATTGAACCGCCAGAATGCCTCCCCTCCCTCGTAGGTGTTAGTGGAAAAATTGTCTGGGATTTAGTGCACCCCTTCCTGGATAAAGGTTATCACCTCTATGTGGATAACTTTTACACTAGCATCCCCCTGTTTAAGGCCCTTGGTTCAAGAGGTACAGCAGCTTGCGGTACTGTGCGCAAGAACCAAAGAGGCCTCCCAAAAACGCACATTGCCCAAGTACTGAGAAGGGGTGAAAGCAGGGGAATATGCACCGAAAATATGTTGTTGGTCAAATATAAGGACAAGAGGGATGTCCTTATACTGACAACAATTCATGGAGACAGTACCACCTCCATCCCTGTACGAGGTACCAGTACCCACACCTCAAAACCTAATTGTATCCTAGATTACAATAAGTACATGGGCGGAGTGGATCTTTCAGATCAGGTACTGAAGCCGTACAGTCCCCTGCGGAAAACAAAAATCTGGTACAAGAAGCTGGCCGTGTATATCATCCAGATGGCACTGTATAACGCTTACGTGCTATTCCATTCTACCAGCCAGAGGGGGACATTTATGCACTTTCAAGAGGAAGTCATAAAGGGCCTAATATTTGGGAACCAGCAGGCAGAGGGCCGCAGTACTTCTAGTACTGGCCCCCGTATTGTACCAGGGCAGCATTTTCCTAACGAAATCCCCTCCACTGCAAGAAAGAGCAGGACACAAAAAAGGTGCAAAGTTTGCTATAAAAAGGGAATAAGAAAGGATACTATTTTCCACTGTGAAACTTGCCCCGACAAACCCGGCCTATGTATAAAGGAGTGTTTTAAAATATACCACACATCTATGGATTATTAGGTTCATCATTTCACCGTGCTTCGGGGGTCTTGCTAATGCCACATAGCACCCACCATTCATTCCACCAGAATCTGAGCTGCAAAATCCAAAAATCACTCCTTCCCTTCTGAGTCCTGCCATGCACCCAACAGGTATTTTTTGGTCACATATGAGGCATTGCCATACTCGGGAGAAATTGGGGCACAGATTTTGAGGTGCTTTGTCTCCTTCATTCCTTGTGAAAATGAAAAATTTGGAGCCAGAACTGCATTTTTGTGTAAAAAATGTAATTTTTCATTTGCACAGCCCAGTTGTATCAAAATTGGTGAAACCCCTGGGGGTTTGAAATGTACACTATACCCCTAGATGAATTCCCTGAGGGGTGTAGTTTGCAAAATGGGGTCACTTGTGGGGGGGTTCCACTGTATTGGTGCTTCGGGGGTCTTGCTAATGCGACATAGCACCCACCAACATTCCACCAGAATCTGAGCTGCAAAATCCAAAAATCACTCCTTCCCTTCTGAGTCCTGCCATGCACCCAAATGGTATTTTTTGGTCACATGTGAGGCATTGCCGTACTCGGGAGAAATTGGGGCACAGATTTTGGGGTGCTTTGTCTCCTTCATTCCTTGTGAAAATGAAAAATTTGGAGCCAGAACTGCATTTTTGTGTAAAAAATTTAATTTTTCATTTGCACAGCCCAGTTGTATCAAAATTGGTGAAACCCCTGGGGGTTTGAAATGTACACTATACCCCTAGATGAATTCCCTGAGGGGTGTAGTTTGCAAAATGGGGTCACTTGTGGGGGGGTTCCACTGTATTGGTGCTTCGGGGGTCTTGCTAATGCGACATAGCACCCACCAACATTCCACCAGAATCTGAGCTGCAAAATCCAAAAATCACTCCTTCCCTTCTGAGTCCTGCCATGCACCCAAATGGTATTTTTTGGTCACATGTGAGGCATTGCCGTACTCGGGAGAAATTGGGGCACAGATTTTGGGGTGCTTTGTCTCCTTCCTTCCTTGTGAAAATGAAAAATTTGGAGCCAGAACTGCATTTTTGTGTAAAAAAATTAATTTTTCATTTTCACTGCCCAGTTGTACCACATTTGGTGAAACCCCTGGGGGTTTGAAATGTACACTATACCCCTAGATGAATTCCCTGAGGGGTGTAGTTTGCAAAATGGGGTCACTTGTGGGGGGGTTCCTAACTTTTAGCATCTTATGGTGCCTAGAAACCTACATGGTGCCTAAAAATAATCTCATAAAAAGGAGGCTCCAAAATCAAGTAGGTGCTCCTTCTATTATGAAGCCTGTGGTTTGGTCAACGTGCACACTAGGGCCACATATAGGATATTTATGAAAACAAAAGAATTGGGGGAATCAATTTTTAGTCACATTTCTCTAGTAAAATCTACTGTGTTCCTTAGAAAAATGTATTAAAATTGCAAATCTGCAAAAAAATGAAATTTTGAAATTTCACCTACACTTTGTTTTAATTCCTGTGAAACACCTAAAGGGTTAACAAACTTCCAAAATGCTGTTTTGAATACTGTGAGGGGTGCAGTTTTTGAAATGGCATCATTTATGGGAGTGTCTCACATACAAGTCCCTCAAAGTCACATCAGAACTGAACTGGTCCCTAAAAATAACAGTGTTTGAAATTTTCTTGAAAATTTGAGAATTTGCTATTCATATTTTAAGCCTCCTAGTGTCCAAAAAAATTAAAAGGATGTTGAAATAATGATGGAAACATAAAGTAGACATATGGTCTATGTTAGTTATTAACTATTTTGAGTGGTATGATTATTTGTCTCACAAGCAGAAAATTTAACATTTTGAAAATTGCTAAATTTTCCATTTTTTTACGACATTTTGGTATTTTTCACAAAAAAACACAGACTGTATCGACCCAAATTTACCACTAACTTGAAGTACAATGTGTCACGAGAAAACAATCTCAAAATCACTGGGATAAGTAAAAGCAAAAAAAAGTTATCCCCACTTAAGTGATACCTGTCAGATTTGAAAAAAAGGGCTCTGTCAGGAAGGCAAAAACAGGCTGCGGTGGGAAGGGGTTAATTCTATGAATCGAATATAAAAGATGTAAGTTAAAATTCATAAAATGCAATACATATATAGATAGAATACATCTAAAAACGGGCATTTCCAGTACAGCACAAAAATAGAATAAAAAGATAGAAGTCTAGATTTCTGGATTTAAAGTGACAGGTGCATAATATATCAAAGGGAGAGAAAAAAGGGAAAAATCATAAAAACCACTTTAACTCGAAATCAGAGTTTAAACCACCAGGTATCAATGTTCCATATTCATATATTAGTTGCATTTCTTTTTTTGCTAGTAATGATGCAGTGTCTTTGTGTCTCGTATGATTTTTAATGAGTTTAATCCCAGCAAAGCTTTTGATTGAATTAATAGAACAAATGTGTTTTGTCTTAAAGTGGTGGGATAACGCATGAGTTTCCACACCCTTTTTTATATTTCGTAGGTGTTCCCCCAGCCTTTTCTTCAAAGGCCTGGAGGTTCTACCTATGTATACCAACTCACATGTGCACTTAATCATATATACTATGTTACTCGTGTGGCAAGTTCTAAACTCCTGAATGGTGGCTTCCTTCCCGTTGATGATCACCTTTTCTATTTTACTATCACCCTCCCCTTTTATTCCTCGACATCCTATACACACCCCACACCTGTGGAAGCCTTTGGTTCTCACATTCCCCTCCCGTTGTTTAGGGATAAGGGCGCTGTTTACAAGGTTATCCTTAAGGTTTGGGGCCTTCCTGTATATAAACGCAGGATTCTCAGGTAATACTGATTTGAGTATTGGATCCTTTTTCAGTATTTTCCAATGCTTACGAAATGATTTTTCCATCTCTCTATGTTGTACATTGTATCCTGAGATAAATGCCCACTCATATCTGCTGTTGTTTGGTCTTTCCTCAGGTTTTCTTGTTAACAGCATCTGTCTATCAGTGTCCCCAACCTGTATAGCTGCTTTCTCTATGAGATCTCTTTGGTATCCACAGTCAGAGAATTTTTTCGTGAGACCCTGCACTTGTTCTTTATATATGGCATCGCTTGTGCAATTACGTTTAATCATTTTTAACTGGCCGCTTGGGATGGAATTAAGCCAGTTTGAGTGATGGCAGCTGTCATAATTGATATATGTACCAGAGTCAGTAGGTTTATAAAATGTTTTGGTGCATAACTTATCATTTTCTGGGAAAATTGTCAAATCCAGGAAATCTACACTTGTAGTACTGACATTAAATGAAAATTCAATATTCCAAGTGTTATCATTTAGGAAAGTACAGAAAGCATCCAAAGATTCCCTATCTCCATGCCAAATAAATAGCACATCATCTATGTATCTCTTCCAGGTCACCAGGTTCGCCCCATGCCTCTCTTTTGGCCAAATATATTCGAGCTCCCAGTTGCCCATGAATATATTGGCATAACTAGGGGCGAACCTGGTGCCCATCGCGGTACCATTCTGTTGTAGATAGAAAGTGCCATTAAAAAGAAAATAATTATTTGATAAAATGAATAGCACCCCTTCCTTGATTAGTTCCTTTGCCTGTGGGTCTATGTCACTTCTTTCCAAAAAGTCTGCAACTGCTTGTACACCTCTTTTGTGCTCAATGATTGTGTACAAGGACTTTACATCCGCAGTCACGAGAAACATTCCCTCCTCCCATTGGACCGTGGGTAGGAACCTAAGAACGTCTCCCGTGTCCTGCATATGCGAGTCATTCAGTAATACTAGAGGTTTCAAAAAGTGGTCAATAAATTCGGACAGATTTGCAGTGACCAAATTTATTCCCGCCACAATAGGACGTCCCGGTTGATTTTTTGGGTCCTTGTGTACCTTTGGCAATAGGTAGATCACTGGAATAGTGATCTCTGTACGAATCAGAAACTTCTCTTCGTTCTCTCCCAGTGTGCCATTGGATACATATCTGGCCATGGGGTTGTCTTCTGGCAAACTGATCATTCCTGACAATACCTGTTAACGGAAGCATAGATGCTAGGCCAGAAGAACCTTAACTGAATGCGTTGGAGTGTTTTCTCCTCCCCAAGATAGCTACCCCACAAATGTGTATGTGCAGCTGCTAATACAAACTGCTCCAGTTTTTGGGGAACTAAGAGTTGCTTCAGTGGCTGACGGTTTTTTGGTATCATGCCAGGTAACCAGCTCCAGGAAAATCACGGCCCAGGATAAGCGGATAAAGTCACCACCGCTACCACCTTTTAATGACCGACCTTGAGCGGTCAGGAGTAAGTAAATATGTGGGCATATCGCCATAGATGCACAACACCCTGACAGGAGGCTGAAATTTGTCAGCTCCTAAAAGGAACCACGTTGGCAGTGACAATGGTGAGCTTACTGCCTGTATCCACCTGGGCCCAGATCTCCTGTCTTTCTAACTGGGATACACCCGCAGCCTCCATGCTGACCAATGGCCAAGACCTTTTTCCGTCATAGCATGGTCCAGTGCATCTACCTTTAGAATGTAAGCTCTCACGAGCTGGGACCTCTTACCTCATGTTCTTATCCTTTTCTTACTTCAATAGACTTCAACTGCACCAAAGCATGCTGTTTGCTGCCACCTGGATACTTATGTTGCAGTAATCGGATGATGTTCCTTTAATTATTTACCCCTATACTTGTCCTATATTATCTTCAACTGTAAGTCACTGTTTTCCTGTTTTGATTATGTGTACTTTGTAACTGGGTACTGCAGAACCCTTGTGGCGCCAAATAAATAAAAGGATAATAATAAATAATAATAATAATAATAATATTACCTCCACAACCCGTTACTGCAGAGTTTTTTCCGGCTGCAACCAGTCTCCTTCCAGCCGGGCTAGTTTAGCCAGCTAAATCCTGGGAGACTCAGAGCCCTCAAACTGCCAGTCATGGAACTCCTGGGCTTTGCTGGGCCCCAACATTCAACTCCTGTCAAGTATAACCTTTTTCAGGCTAAAATAGGAGCGTTCCCCAGCCAAAGTCATATCCACATAAGCTTGCTGTGCCTCCCCTGTTAAACAGAAAGCCAGCCTGTCAGACCATTCCTTTAGAGGTAATCCCAACCGCATGACCATGCACTTAAGCGTTCAAAGGAATGCGTATATATCATCAGCTGGGGTGAGCTTTAGTAGCCTTTCCTGTTCTGGCTCAATTTTTTTTGCACTTTTAACTCATCACACAATATTTGAATTTGAGTCTGCTTGCTTTGCATCTGAGCTTGCTGTTTTTCAGCCAGATTCTGCTGTATTTCAGCCATATTCTGCTGCCCAGATGCCAGTTCAGCAAATTTTCACAGTAATTCCATCTTAACCTGCGCTTCCCCATTAAGGGCAAACTTAGGAGGCTTAATATAAGGTGCCAGGCTTATCAAACTTTTGAGAAAGATTTTTACAAAACATTGGCCATTACTACTAGAAGATGAAATTCTAGCTGACCACCTCCCATTAGTAACAAAAATAATATTTTAGAAAACAGAACGGAGTGGTTGGCGCTACCCCAAATGTGAATATATTTGCACACAAGCTGCAGGTCCTCAAAGAGGGGGGGCTACCCTCTGATTGATAATACAATTTTTTTTTTTTTTTTGATAGACTGGTTTGTATATACAAAGAAACACATTTATTGTCTGGTGCACTATGCAAAGTATTACACATGGACCTCAGTGGGCATGTTAATAACAATGTCAAGTGGAAACGTATAACAATAAGCAAGTAATACAGTGTAATAAGCAATCAATAAATGAGGCTTGGATAATCTAGCTGAAGTTCTCAGTGGTGGCGGGCAGTGGGGAATAACTGCACAAGAGTGGTGGGATAATGGCACAAAATGGTGGGGAGAAACAGTCTTGGTGACACAGGTTGGTGGTGCGGAGGGCTGGCGTCCCGTTACGCCCGCAGTGCACCTCTAACCTGTGTGTGATGGAACGTCCTGTTCCCTCCTCAGGTCCCACGCCGTGATCACTAGAGATGTGTCGTTCGCGAACGATCCGGTTCTTTTGAACGGATCCATCAAAAGAACGAGCGAGCCGCCGATCCCAAAATGGTGATCCGGATCGGTTTCGCTTAGCATTACATACAATACAATGCACATTGCATTGCTTGAGCTCAGCACTGCCCCCTTTGGCAGCTGAGATATTTTCTTCTAATTGGCTGCTTGTGCTGCTGCTGCTGCTGCTGTGTCACCTGCAGATCTAGATTCTTCTGAATCTGGAAGCCCTGAGGGAGGTCTGGTGACTACACATCAACAGCAGACTAAGCAGAGCAGAGGCATTGGCACTGGCAGGCATTTCAAGATTGCTTCACCTGAGTTCACCAGTAGTATCACAGAAAGGTGTGTAGTAGAAGTATGAACACACAGACACACAGACATAAATTAGGCAGTGCACATGTGTTTTTTTTTTTTTACTAGATCTCTGTTTGCTGGGCTGTGTAGTACATTTAACTTTAATTTGGAGGGGGAGGGGGCCTTCTTTTAACTTTCATTTGGGGGGGGGGAGGGGGGGCTCGGCAATGAGCAAATTTAGTCTCCCTTGGCAACGAGCAAATTAATACCCCTTTTACACCGCTGCAAAACCCCGGGTCTTCAGCGGGTCAGACCCCTGTCAGCGGCAGTGTAAATGGGACACGCCGTGTCCCTTTATACGGGACTTCTACCCAGGTCCTGGGAACTGGATTGTTCGTCAGACAAGCGTTGGTCAGACAGTCACTAGGTCGACATGCAGAAAGGTCGACATGGGAAAAGGTTGACATGGGAAAAGGTAGACATGGACGTTAGGATGACATGAGGAAGGTCATAAGGTCGACATGGGGTTTTCGCTGTTTTTTGACCCGAATGTCAACACAGTTGACATGGACACAGTTGGAAGTGAGAATCGGACCCTCGCATCGCTCGCAATGCTTTGGGCACAGTGTCTCACTTCGCTCGCCACACTATTATAATCTCACTCCATGCCCTAGTGGAAGGTAGGGCATGAAATACCGCCTGTCGGCACATGTCGGCTCAAAAAACAGTGAAAATCCCCATGTCGACCTTATGACCTGTCGACCTTCCTCATGTTGACCTATAACCATGTCGATCTTGTTCCACGTCGACCTTTCAGCATGTCGATCTAGTGTTGTTGACCTAATGTCGACCTAGATCAGTCGACCAAACGACTATCTATGTTAAGTGCACCACCACATCCCAGCATTCCCTGCAACAGTGTTATCATGGCCAAATATCAAATTGTAGCAGGGCATGCTGGGATGTGTAGTCCAACAACAGCTGGAGGGCCAAAGGTTCCCCATCTCTGACCTACGACTTTGCTCTGTTTCTGGACTTCCCTCTTAACGAATGATTGCTATTACCTGTTCTAAACAGGTAAATGGGCAAGAAAGGTGTTTCCACACAGGTAATAACAATCAAACATTAAGAGGGAAGTCCAGAAACAGCATTGTGTCCCTCCTGGAAAGGGTCATGTTGGGAGGTATGGTACACTAACTCAAACCATAAATAACTGTCTTTTTTACACAAACTGATCCGCAGAGCCGCCCAAAGGATCTAGATCTTTTCAGTGACCGACCCGGGTCGAGCCGGGTCCGCGAAAAGATACGTTTTGCCCATCTCTAGTGATCACCTCCCACCGCGGCTTGGTTGGCGCCTTGACCGCACAACCCACGTGTGAGTGTGTGTGGCGAGACTTCCAGATGCCGATATCGCGAGATCCCGGCACCGGCGTCTCAGTCCCTGCACTCTTCGTGTGCTCTACTCCCAGCCGGGAGGGGACTTAATGGCTGAAGTTAGTGGGTGCTGGTGTACTCCAACACGTTGCGACCCTAGATGGTGCTTCTTCAGGGAGTTTTGCTTGGTGTGTGTTCTGACAAGGTTTTAACCTTTTGCTTCTGGGAGTTGCTGAATGTCCGGTGGCCATTTTTATTATGGGCAAGTGTCCCTTATCACGCTCAAATTGTAGGTAATTGATATGTGACGTAGTTGAATCAAAGTCCAGGTCAGAATGTTGTGTTACAAGGCTAAGGACCTGCTTTTAAGTGTTTAATAATAAGACTTGTGTTCCTTACAAATAAGGTGATAGTACTCAAAAAGGGGGCGGATTTCATTAAAGGCATGAGAACTGTATTCACTGATATTGGACTGTAATGATGGAGTATGTTTTGAGTACTTGCACCTCTGGTATTAAACATGATGCCTCACTTTACTATATGGATCTATTCTCAGAGAGGTATTGGTATAGTGTTACATACCCTCCAACTGTACCGATTTAGCCGGTACAGTACCGTTTTTTAATGGTCTGTACCGGCTAAATCGAACTGTACCGAATGTACCGATTTTTTAAAGCTGGCTCTTCCTTTTCTGGGAGTTGTAGTTCCAACTTCCAAGTGCTTGCTTCAACGCTGGCTGCTCTAGTTCCGGCAGCGTGAGGTGGGAGACTACGTCTCCCAGGGTGCCCTGCGGGGGGACTCAGCAGTCTCAGCGTGCCTGCCTCCCCCCTGCTAACATGGCTGTGGCGGCCCTGCTGCCTGCTGGGGGTTCTTAGAGTCCACACACACGTGCGGAGGTGCCGGGAATGACAGGCGCTGCAGCAAGAGGCATGCAGCCCTGCTCCCTCTTGCTGTGAGCCGAGAGACGAGCACTCAGCCCTCCCGCTACCGCACATCGCCGGAGAGCCAGGGCGGGGACTGTCACTGAGGCTGTGCTGGACTGGGGAAAGATAAGGTAGGCTGCAGCAGCAGGCTGTGTAAACTACACGATGTGGTATATATGAAGGCTGCAGCTTTTGTATGGCTCTGGGACTGGCTGGCTTAAAAAAAAAAAAAAGGAAAAAAAAGCACATTCGGAAAGGGGGTGTGACCACGCCCACTTTAACACGTTACCACGCCCACTTTAACCCTTGGCCACACCCCTTCCCGAATGTGTACCGATTTCTGCCGCACAGATGTTGGAGGGTATGGTGTTAAGCTGTCCGTCATTCTATGGTCATTACTAGCGTCATCTTATGGTCATTACAAAAGTGTTTCCAAACGTATTTAGTCATTGCTAATTGTTCTGACCTCGTTGTCGGCATTGAGTCCTCTGGGAATCATGGACCTAAGTGTAAAGATCCACTTTAGTTCTTCCTTGTTAATTGTTTTGATGAAGTCGCCTCCTCGACAGTTCCTATGTACTAGTTTTATCCCTACAATGGATAAGCCTGAGGGATTGTTGTTGTGTGTCTCTTTAAAATGTTTTGAGAGGCTGTGTGTCTCCAAACCATTGGTAATATTTCTTAAGTGTTCTGCTGTTCTTATTTTTAATTTCCTTATTGTCCTCCCCACGTACGGCAGACCACATGGGCAGCTGGCTAGATAGATATAACCCGTGTGGTTGCAGGTGATGTGTTCTGAGATTCTAAATTCTTCTTTTGTTACTTGTGATGTAAAGGAGTCTATTTTCTTTGTTGTGTTTTATGTGTGCTTGTTTGCAAAGTTTGCATCTGCCACAGTAATATTTCAGAAAGCACCAGACCTGAAACAAAAGCTAACAAAAAAGGTACTTGTGTATTATCACGGCGCCCCCGATATGTGATCGCGCGATTTTTCATCGCAACGCATTGCATGCCATACACCCGATGCACTGCGATGCTATTTTAGCCCCCTATGCGATGATAAATTGTATAAGCACCCTAATGGGTGCTTACAATGTTAAATGCACCCCCACACCACCCCCCAGTATAAACGTGAACCCGAAGCGGGGCGGCGGTACGCGTCCTCCGACCTTTTCATACCCCCACTATCCGCGAGGGGACACGTATACCTGTGAAGTTATGCGCGTGCACTCGCCACGCTTTGGGCTCGGTGGCACGCTGCGCTCGCCACACTTTATAAATTCAACTCCACACCGACGTGGATAGTGGGGGTATGAAAAGGTCGGAGGACGCGTACCGCCGCCCCTCGCGGGATCGCTGCGCTCGTCACGCTTCGGGTTCACGTTTATACTGGGGGGTGGCGTGGGGGTGCATTTAACATTGTAAGCACCCATTAGGGTGCTTATACAAGTTATAATCGCATCCTATCGCATTGTATGGCATTGTATGCCATATACAATGCCATACAATTTTAAAATTTTATGACATTGGGGAACATCGCGCGGTATTGCATTGCATCGCATACCATCGCATGCCTTATGGTCTGCGATGCGATGGGCGCCGTGATCAGGGGCGGATTGGCCCACCGGGAAACCGGGCCGTTTCCCGGTGGGCTGGCACATTTGAAAGAGAAGCGGCCGCTCACCCTCCCTCCCGGCCGGCCTCGGCTATGCCCACAGTTAAAATGGCCGCGGGAGGGCTGGTGCGCATGTGCGGGTGCACACAGCTCCTCCCGCGGTGATCAAAATGCTGTGGGGAAGTATGGGGCGCAGTGGCGTAACTTGTCCTCCGCAGCCCCAGGCGGGGCGGGGAGGAGCCAGCACCACTGGGCGCACATTCATTAGATCTGGGAGCCGGCCGGACCGGATGTAGGAGTCTCTCAACTTAACTCTGCTGCAGCAGCTGCAGCCAATAGTATACTTCTCTATCTCTGGCTGTCAGTGTGAGGACGCTCAGTGACCCTGATGGGGCGGGTCACTGAGCGTCCTCACACTGACAGCCAGAGAGCTCCCCCTTCCTCTCTGCCCACCGCTCCCCCTTCCACCCTGCCCGGCTCCCACTAACCTTCCACTACCCCAGCTGCAATGCATGCCGTGAGAGCGGCAGCCACTGCCCACTCCCCAAAACAGCCCCCCCCCACCTTCGGCGGGTGGGCGGGGCTTTGCGGACCCGATGGGGGCGGAGCTAAATGGGACCTGGTTGGGGGGCGGAGCTACATGGTGTGATGGCTGCCGCTGCTGCTGCCTGGGCAAAGGGGAAGAGATGCTGCCCAAAACCAACCAGACTGCACTCTGTGGATGTTCCAAAGGTAAGAGTGCGGGCTATGGTATGTGTGTTTATTTGGGGGGTGGGTTGGGCTGAGGGGTGGCGGGTTAGGCTCAGGGAAGGGAGGGGGGGGGGGTAAGTGTTAGGCTGAGGGAGGGTTAAGAGTTAGGCCTCAGGGTATGAGGGTTAATTAGTTGGGAGGGTCAGAATTATCCTGTGTGGGGTCAGGGAGCTCGTCAGCATAATAGAGCGCAGGGGCAGGGCAATTGAGTGTGTCGTGGGATATCGTGCAGGGTGAGGGAGTGCGTCAGTGTGATAGTGCACAGGCCGTGGGGTGAGGGAGTGTATCAGTGTGATAGGACACAGGCCACGGGTTGAGGGAGTGCATCAGTGTGATAGAGAGCAGGCAGCATGGTGAGGGAGTGCATCAGTGTAATAGAACACAGGCCACGGGTGGAGGGAGTGCGTTAATTTGATATAGCGCAGGCCACTGGGTGAGGAAAGCGTCAGTGTGATAGGACACAGGCCACAGGTTGAGGGAGTGTGTCAGTCTGATATAGCGCAGGCCACTGGGTGAGGAAAAGCGTCAGTGTGATAGGACACAGGCCACGGGTTGAGGGAGTGCGTCAGTGTGATAGGACACAGGCCACGGGTTGAGGGAGTGCGTCAGTGTAATAGGACACAGGCCACGGGTTGAGGGAGTGTGTCAGTGTGATAGAACACAGGCCACGGGTTGAGGGAGTGTGTCAGTGTGATAGAACACAGGCCACGGGTTGAGGGAGTGTGTCAGTGTGATAGGACACAGGCCACGGGTTGAGGGAGTGTGTCAGTGTGATAGGACACAGGTAACGGGTTGAGGGAGTGTGTCAGTGTGATAGGACACAGGCCACGGGTTGAGGGAGTGTGTCAGTGTGATAGGACACAGGCCACAGGTTGAGGGAGTGTGTCAGTGTGATATGACACAGGCCACGGGTTGAGGGAGTGTGTCAGTGTGATAGGACACAGGCCACGGGTTGAGAGAGTGTGTCAGTGTGATAGGACACAGGCCACGGGTTGAGGGAGTGCGTCAGTGTGATAGGACACAGGCCACGGGTTGAGGGAGTGCGTCAGTGTGATAGAACACAGGCCACGGGTTGAGGGAGTGCGTCAGTGTGATAGAACACAGGCCACGGGTTGAGGGAGTGTGTCAGTGTGATAGGACACAGGCCACGGGTTGAGGGAGTGTGTCAGTGTGATAGGACACAGGTAACGGGTTGAGGGAGTGTGTCAGTGTGATAGGACACAGGCCACGGGTTGAGGGAGTGTGTCAGTGTGATAGGACACAGGCCACAGGTTGAGGGAGTGTGTCAGTGTGATATGACACAGGCCACAGGTTGAGGGAGTGTGTCAGTGTGATAGGACACAGGTCACGGGTTGAGGGAGTGAGTCAGTGTGATAAACAGTAGCTCAGGCCACTGGGTGAGGGAAAGCGTCAGTGTGATAGGACACATGCCACGGGTTGAGGGAGTGTGTCAGTGTGATAGGACACAGGCCAAGGGTTGAGGGAGTGAGTCAGTGTGATATAGCTCAGGCCACTGGGTGAGGGAAAGCGACAATGTGATAGAGAGCAGGCCGCAGGGCGAGGGTCAGTGTGATAGAGCGCAGACCAAAGGGGGGAGGGAGTGTGTCCAGTTTATGTCCCAGCATGGGAAGGAATTGATGACGTTTGATGGGGAGGGGGGGGGGCGGCATAGATAACAGTTTATGGGGCCCCATAATTTCTGTTATCATCCCTGGCCGTTGCAGAGAGCCCGCTGTGCACGTTTCAACCCCATCTGGGTCTTTGTCAAGACAGCAAGAAAACAGCATCAGTGCATCACGGAGGTTGGAGGCCAAGCCAGAAGCAGACATGTAGAGGTGGGAGCCTGACCCTGAAAGACACCAGGAGCTGACGCCAGAAGCAAGAGCCGGGAGCTGGAGTCTGAACCTCACGGGAGTCAGAAGCTGACATCTAGAAGCAGGAGCCGGGAGATGGGGTCTGACCCTTGCAGCTGCCGGGAGCTGACAGCCAGAGGTAAGTCGAGAGGTCTAGCGCAGCTTAGGATATGGCAGTATGGCCCTCTACCTCCCAAGCTGCTTCACACCACACTTGCACCAATGTTAGCCAACTCCATCTTTCTCTCGCCGTCTCTCCATCTCTCTCTATCCACCCCTCCTTCTCTCTTTTCCTTTCTCTCCCTGCCTTTACCCCTGATCTCTCCATCCTCTCCATTTCTCTCTCCTCTCCTTCTCTCCCTCTCTCTCCCTCCTTAGCCTCTCTCTCCCTCCCTCTCATCCTCTTTGTTTGTCTCTCCCTCTCCATTTCCCTGTACTCCACTCTCTCTATCCCCCTCCATTCTCTCTACCTCGCTCCCTCCCCGCCTTCCCCTCTATCCCCCTCACTCCTTCCCCTACCCCTCCTCCTTCCCCACTATCTCTTTCTGTCACCTCTCTCTCCTGTCATCCAATGCCTCTACCTGCCATCCTCTGACACACATTGCCTTCTCCTGGCATCACCCACTTGCTACCTCTTTTACTCTCTCCCTGAGGTCACCCACTGCTTCTCACTGTCACCCTTTGTCTCTCCCTGTTAATCACTGCCCCTCTATCTCCCACTATCTCTCCCATTTATCAACTACATCCCCATCTACTTCTCCCTGGTGTGACTGTCACTATCTCCCTATTTCCCTCTCTCTCCTGTCGGTCTCTGCCTCTTTCAGACATCACTCTTTGCCTCTCGCTGTTACCTTTTCACTGTCCACTGCCTCTCTACATCATTCCCTTTAAGATGACACCATTGTGAGGCCATGGCCACTGTTCCAGGTGCTCACACAAATAACCTCTCCCACTGTCATGGTGACCCCCCTGTCACTTTGTTCTGGATCCACCTACACTGTGTGTCACTATGGGCCTTATTCTAGTTCACTCTTTCTGACAAAATCCTTCTTAAATGGACAAAATGTGCACTGCAGGGTGGTATATGTAACTTGTACAGAGAGAGTTAGATTTGGGTGGGGTTTTACTTCAAAGTGAGATCTACATTTCAGTGTAAAAATAAAGCAGCCAGTATTTACCCTGCACAGAAACAAAATAACTCACCCAAATCTAACTCTCTCTGCACATTTTACATCTGCCCCCTGCAGTGCACATGGTTTTGTCCATCTAAGAAAGATTTTGTCAGAAAAAGTGAACTAGAATAAGGCATAATGTGTGATTGGCATTACGTTATTGCATAATGTGCATTTGGCATAACTGTGTGTGGCATAATGGTTATGGACATTACAGTATGGGGCATAATGTGTAAGGGTCATTATGGTGTGTGGTTTAATATGTAATAGACATTACAGTGTGGCATATTCTGTAATGTGCATTACAGCATGTGGCATATTGTCTAATAAGCATTGCCACAAACCCTTTTTTTGGAATGGCCACGCTATAGGTTCTTCATAAATTCTTATGTTTTTCTTTAATTCGTGTTTGGGCATATTTTTACTGTTAGCACTGGGAGCTCCGAATTGGCAGACCAATTTTTTTGGGCTGGGGGGGAGCAAAATTTCTAGTTACGCCACTGTAGTTGCGGCACCTATCACAGGGAGGCATGCTGCCTGTGACCATGGCTGAACGGGCAGCAGTGAGGGGCCAATCTGATGTTGGATGGTGCCGCCCTATCAGAAGTGGCGTTCCTCCTGGGCAGCAGGAAGTGTAAGCAGCCGGCAGCGCTGTGTGTGCCGCCTGTGTAACCAGGGATTGATAGAGGGGGAGGTGAAGGGGGCAATCGCCCTCCCCCTCGAAGACAACCAATCCTCCTCGCTGGAAGACAGCTCCACCATGTCTGCAGACGGTGGAGAGGGCAGCCTGGTAATCCCAAACAGTGCTCGCCGGATCAGGCTGCAGCAGTGGGCTGGGCATCGGCGGCGGCTCTCTTCTTCCCTGCACTTGAGAATGTGAGCGGGGAGATACACAATTACTGCCGCTGTCCCATCCCCTGCCGCTGTCGTGTGTCCCCCCCCCCCCAGCTCTGTATGCTCCAGCCAATGGGACTAGGGGGAAGGGGGGTGTTAATATGTTGTGAATAGGGGTGGTGTGACCCCTAAATCCGGCCCTGCGTATGTATTATGTATGTATGTGTGTGTGTTATACGGATGAGCAGCACCCCTGAGAACCAATAATACACACTTACAGGCGGCTGTAGTTAACAAAAGCCGACCAGTAAGCGTGTATTATTGGTCCTCAGGAGTGCTGCTCATCCGTATATCTTGTATTTACCTAAGGCTGGCTAGCCTTACCTGCAGCGGGCACCCGGGGCAGTTGGTATCAGGACGCTGGGAGAGCCGGTATTGTACATTTTCTCTCTCTCTCTCTATCTATCTATCTATATATAATCTATATCTTGCTGTACGGTCCGGCACTGCCCATCCTCTTAGTCGCAAGACTTAAAATGCCCAGGTGCCCATCACTCGTCAAACCGACTCCACACAAATAGCGATATACAAACAGATGTCACTCCGGGTCTTTGGGGTGAAAAAAAGTAAACTGCTTTTTTCACCACAAAGGGGGGGCAGTTGATAGTCCCACTGTCACCCCTTGTCTTTATCTCCCCAGCCCCACAGGCTGCAGAATAGATGCTGTGCACATGCCCCTATCTGCAGCCTGAGGGGCTGGGGACATAGCCAGCAGCTCAGAGAGCCACTAGCCATGCCGCCACAGCAGCGATAATGGGGCATGGTCTCATTTAAATAGGCCAAGCCCCTATCGCTAGGCCACACCCTGAAAAAATTGGGCGTGCCTCTGCCGCACAACAGATCCCTCCCCCCCCATTAGGGCTGCTTTAAGATATTTCCCGGGCTGGATTTAATTCCCAATCCGCCCCTGGCCGTGATACTACACAAGTACCCAAAAAAAGCATTCCAGCATAGTCCATAACACAAACAACATTAGATCATTGCTCTACTAACAAAAAGGTTTCTTTTACTTTGGACACTGCAAAGGTTGAACCAATCAAAAACAAAGATCAACAAAACCTACAATGTTCAATTCCTCCATCACCAGTAAAACATATAAAAAAGGACAAGAAATGACATGTAACAGCAAGGGTGTAATATACTTTTAGAATGGGATTGCAAAAACCAGTATGTAGGCCGCACTACCAGATAACTGAAAGATCGTATATACGAGCATATAAGAAATATAAAGAAAGCTTACGAGGATCATAACCTCTCAAGACGTTTCAAACTTCACCACAATAGTAACCCACAATCCCTGAAATTTGTAGGTATAGAATTGATATATTTATTTATTTATTACCAGTTATTAATATAGCGCACACATATTCCGCAGCGCTTTACAGATAATACTTGAACACTCGCATCAGTCCCTGCCCCAGTGGAGATTACAATCTATATTCCCTACCACATGTACATGCACACACAGACATTCCAAGGTAAATTTGTGGGGAGCCAATTAACCTACCAGTATGTTTTTGGATTGTGGGAGGAAACCGGAGTACCCGGAGGAAACCCACGCAAGCACGGGGAGAATATACAAACTCCACACAGTTAGAGCCATGGTGGGAATCGAACCCAGGACCTCAGTGCTGTGAGGCAGTAATGCGAACCATCACACCATCTGAACAGCCCTTCTTCACACAAATTTAGGCAATTTAGAGACCGTTGCTACCCACTTTGGCAAGACAGGCTAGAAGCCCGATACACAAACTGGGGCTATACGAAGTGCCTCAACCAGGGCTGTCATCATCATTACAGAATACCACTGTTGTATTTTGAAATAGTGCTTGCATGAACCTTTTTAAAGTAAATATTGTTGAAAATTACAATGTGTCACCATCATCAATTGTAAATACGATATTTCTGGTCTGGACATACAGACAGATTTAAGGAGAGAGCGAAACACAAACCCGATAACTTTGTCCAAATATTTATAACGGTTTTAGTCAGTTGTCGTGTTTGCAGCTAGTCTAAATCAGATAATCAGTGCGCAGGCACAAAGTCCCTATATATTCAGGCTTATCAAACAGACCAAGCCGACACTGGCTTGCTTTTCTGGCTATTTAACACACAACAGCATACGGACTGCCTATAATGTGATGGCCCTTTAAGGCTGCCACTTACCGATGGTTTCTGCTGTACACAGTGTCCTTGTTCGCATTCTCCACCAACTGTGACAAGGATCACAAACACGATGACTCCGATAAAGACTTTGTTGTTTATTTTTCACAGCAGGTCATGCATAGCAGGTTAATACATATGCAGATGTTATTACAGGCAGGAGCATACAGGCAATCTCAGGATCACAGACATTTGCAAAGGCTCCAGTGGTCCCTACAATAGCTCACAGCCCGGCCTTGGTCAGCTATTCCACCACCAAGAGCAAGGTGACTCTCCCCTGGAAACCCTTATATCAGGAAACCCTTATATTAGGCACTGCTGATAAGACATTTGGGTTCTGCTACTGCCCTAAAACCAGGTCTGTATCCTCCACATTACTTTAATGTGGGGAGATACTGACTCTGCCACAATAAATTTAGATATACTGTATATATATATATATATATATATATATATATATATATATATATACACACACACACATATATTGCTTTGCAAAATAAATCCGTAACTTCAGGGAAATCATATGCGCTACCAAGTAGGACCTCTAGCATCTATACATCTGTCAGGTAGGACCTCTAGCATCTGTCTGCTTCAATTCGTGGGGCAGCTAGATGCGGGTGATCTGCCCACATCTCCAGGTGGCCTGGAGTGCCACCCAAGTAGTTGGAGGCTCACGGACATTCAGGGATAGTAGGCAAGTATGGTACCGCATAAAGTAAAATAGATAGAGATAACAATGAGTGCACAGCTCTGAAAGCAATACATTTGTGTTAGTCTTTAAGATTTACCCGGAGAAAATGTTTCATGAAGATTCTGTAATACAAAGTTTGTCCATTCTCCAATATGCTTTCCTACTCCTGGTGCATAGTATGTTTGGTAGTAAGCCGTTGGGTCAAATGCGTCGATGTAGGTCTGCTGGGTGCTGATGATATGTGTCTCCATGTTGTTCTTTTTTCAGAGTGACTCAAATTGCGTCTGACTTCAGTTAGATGCCTTAGGAATAAATATTTTAAGGATTCAATTAAAAAAGTAATGTACTGTAGATTATAACATTTTAAGTGTGATTTATTTCTCACATACTAGCAAGAGGTAACAAGAGGTAACAATAATAAGAAAACATACTGCACTATTTAGAATACCTCCCACCTGTCCCGATTTTTGCGGGACCGTCCCATTTTATTGGGTCGGTCCCACATCCTGCCTGGGGCTGGAAGTGTCCTGAGGTGGGGAGGGGGGGTCTATTAACTGAAAAAAGGGGATGGAGGCAAAGTTGTAGCTAGGTGACATGGTGCCTGGAGCAATTGTATGTTTCGGCAACCCCTAGTATTTTTTCCTTCTTATAATAATGCTCCTTACACATGCCACACAAACTGTAATGCCCATTACAGTTTGGGAACCACTGGGGTAAGAGGAAAAAGAGAGCAGGAGAGAGAAAAGAGAAGACAGAGGGGGAGAGAAGAGGGATGGGTGATGAGAGATATGGAGGAGAGAGATGGGAAATTCAATTAAAGGGGCCAGCTGAAGGGGCGTCACCAACCACTGGGTATAGTAGGTGTGGCCAGCAACTGGAAGGGTGTGGCACAGGTAACTACATGCCTGCACAGAAAGGGGTACACACAAGTAAAAGCATGCATGCATGCATAGACAGGGGCATCATTCTACAGTTTGAGAATCAAATTAATAAGGGATGTGGTTGGTACAGCTCTTCTTTATAAGAAAGCCAATCAGCAGAAGTCATTTGCTCTTAAAAAAAAAGACACAATGGGTGGGATGTAATGTAGTCCAGCGACCCCTTTAAAAAAAACTCCAAGTGTGGCCAGCCGCTGCACTCGCAATGCATTACATTCCGCCCATTATTTTTACTTTTCAAATATTCGCTTTGCTCGGTTTGCTGTGTATATGTACAGTATTTACTGCTCCAGCCTATGGGGATAGATGTACGCACTGAGGGCTGCCACAGCACACATACATGTAACCTCAGAACATATGTTACACACAGCCATATAGTCAAAACACATGTGCAGTCTCAGCACACAACATGAAGTGATATCACATACATACATACATACATACATACACCAGGGTTGCCGACTTTATAATTCTCCTCTCCGGGAGAAGCCCGGAGAGGAGAGTTCCAGCAGCCGCTCAGGGGGCGGGGCTTAAGAGTGATGTCACTAAGCCCCGCCCCCATGACGTCAAACTGCCGAATTCACGGATCTCTGTGGAGGGGGCGGGGCTAAAATGATGCGATTGTGTCATTTTAGCTCCGCCCCCTCCTCGGAGACATGAGGATTGCGGCATTTTAATGCCGTGATCCGGGGCGCAGGGGGGGTCCCCCCTGAATCAGGGAGGGTTGCCCACCCTTCCGGGGGGCCGGGAGGGGGTCCCGATTTTCGGGAGACTCCCGGCCATTCCGGGAGAGTCGGCAACCCTGACATACACTCACACAACATGCAGTGATAGCACATGCATACATACATACATACATACACACACACAACATGCAGTGATAGCACATCTCTTATATATTTGGCTACATCTGTCACTCAAAGTGTGTCTGGAGCTGTAACGCTGGGTTGTGGACTTCCATCTTAATTTATGATTGTCATCACCTGTTTTAAACAGGGTAATTGATAAGAAAGGTGTTTAAGCACAGGTGATGGTAATCCATAAATTAAGAAGAAAGTCCAGAAACAGAGCAATGTGTCCCTCCTGGAGAGGGTCATGTTGGGAGGTATGCACCTCCCTCCCTCCCTCCCCCCCCCCCCCCATTCACGGCATCCCCACGATTAAATGGCACATGCAAAACACTGACATGGCTATGGTCGACAATGAAAAAGGTTGACAAGATTTATTTTTCACTTTTTTAATGTTTTCATATTCATTCTTATGTGTCGAAATGGACACCAATGAAGTGCCACACTTATGTCAACATTTACATGTGTTGACCTTTCTGTGTTGATTTTTTCTTGTGGCGATTCGCGGCACCCCTCCGCGACCCCCCTCCCGCGATTTGCAGCACACCCCCCGCAATTCGCGGCACCCCCGGTGACTCCCGCGATTCGCGGCCCAACCCGTGACACACCCCCCTCCTGCGATTCGTGGCACCACGCGACCCCCCTCCCACAATTCGCGCCAACCCCCCGGGCCCCCCTCCCGCGGTTCACGGTGCCCCCCACGACCCCCCCTACCGCGATTCCCCACCCCTGACTCCCCCTGCTGTCATTGCGGCAACCCCCCGCCCCCGTGACCCCCCCTCCCACAATTCACGGCACCCACACCCCCGCGCTGCGACCCCCCCCTCCCGCAATTCACGGCATCCACCCATGACCCCTCCTCCCGTGATTCGCGGACACCCATCACCTCCTCCCTCCCCCCCCACCCCCGCGCGCGATTCACGGCAACCCCAGGATTAAATGGCACATGCAAAACACTGGCACAGCTATGGTCGACAATGAAAAAGGTTGACATGAGTTTTTGAAGATTTATTTTTCTTTTTTTGAATGTTTACATATTCATTCTCATGTGTCGACATGGACACTTATGTCAACATTTACATGTGTTGAACTTTCTGTGTTGATTTTTTCTTGTGGCGATTTGCGGCACCCCCCGCGACCCCCCTCCCGCGATTTGCAGCACACCCCCCGCAATTCGCGGCACCCCCGGTGACTCCCGCGATTCGTGGCCCCACCCCGTGACACACACCCCTCCTGCGATTCGCGGCACCCCACGACCCCCCCTCCCACAATTCGCGCCAACCCCCCGGGCCCCCCTTCCGCGGTTCACGGTGCCCCCCACGACCCCCCTACCGCGATTCCCCACCCCTGACCCCCCCTCCTGTCATTGCGGCAACCCCCCGCCCCCGTGACCCACCCTCCCGCGATTCACTGCAACCCCCCGCGCCCCCCCCCTCCCACAATTCACGGCACCCACCCCCCCCCCGCGACCCCCCCTCCCGCAATTCACGGCATCCACCCATGACCCCTCCTCCCGTGATTCGCAGACACCCATCACCTCCTCCCTCCCCCCCCACCCCCGCGCGCGATTCACGGCAACCCCAGGATTAAATGGCACATGCAAAACACTGGCACAGCTATGGTCGACAATGAAAAAGGTTGACATGAGTTTTTGAAGATTTATTTTTCTTTTTTTGAATGTTTACATATTCATTCTCATGTGTCGACATGGACACTTATGTCAACATTTACATGTGTTGAACTTTCTGTGTTTATTTTTTCTTGTGGCGATTCGCGGCACCCCCCGCGACCCCCCTCCCGCGATTTGCAGCACACCCCTCGCAATTCGCGGCACCCTCGGTGACTCCCGCGATTCGCGGCCCCACCCCGTGACACCCCCCCTCCTGCGATTCGCGGCACCCCGCGACCCCCCTCCAACGATTCGCGCCGGCCCCCCCTCCCGCGGTTCACGGTGCCCCCCACGACCCCCCTACCGCGATTCCCCACCCCTGACCCCCCCTCCTGTCATTGCGGCCACCACCCGCCCCCACGACCCACCCTCCCGCGATTCACTGCAACCCCCCGCACCCCCCCCTCCCACAATTCGCGGCACCCACACCCCCCCCCGCGACCCCCCCTCCCGCAATTCACGGCATCCACCCACGACCCCTCCTCCCGTGATTAGCGGACACCCCTCACCCCCTCCCTCCCCCCCCACCCCCGCGCGCGATTCACGGCAACCCCAGGATTAAATGGCACATGCAAAACACTGGCACGGCTATGGTCGACAATGAAAAAGGTTGACATGAGTTTTTGAAGATTTATTTTTCTTTTTTGGAATGTTTTCATATTCATTCTCATGTGTCGACATGGACACCGATGAAGTGCCACACTTATGTCAACATTTACATGTGTTGAACTTTCTGTGTTGATTTTTTCTTGTAGCAATTTTTTTCCAGTGACAACTATGAACTATGTGCACGTCAACCTACACATCATCAACCAATTCTTTGTATAATATATAACACCTGTTCTGTTTTACTGTAGGTGTTTTAAGTCAGACCTTTTACTGCTACTATTACTGTTTATGTAAATGCATTCTGAATGACAGCAACATCCTACCATCCTTCTACAAGAATATATAACCAACTAGGTGATTCATCACGCCCCGTGCCCCCCCCCCCTCCCGCAATTCACGGCCCCCCCGCGCACCCCCTCCCGCGATTCGCAACCCCCCCTCGCGCAATTCACGCCCCCTCCCACGCTTTGCGGACCCTCTCCCGCGATTCGCTGACACCTGCGCCCCCCCTCCCTTGATTCACGGCACCCCCGCGCCCCTCCCGCAATTCACGGCACCCCTAAGCCCCTCTTTAGTCCCCCATATACTCACACACCCCTATCACTACCCAGCTTCCTGCTCTCCTGAACCGTAACTTCCACCTCTGGGGAGTCGCTGACGCTGTTTTGCCCACATGCCCCTATCATGCCTCATAGCCCAGCCTCCTGCTCTCATGCACCCGAACTCCCACCCAGTAGGAGGAGACACTGACTAAGGGCCACCATCCTGTACTGCCACGCTGGACCCTCACCCACTGGCAGAAGCTGCACAGTATCTCCCACCCTCCTCTTTAGTCCCCCTTATGCCCACACACCCCTATCACTACCCAGCCTCCTGTTTTCCTGTGTCGTGACCTCCCCCAGTGGGGAGCCGCTGACTCAGAAACACCCTACTGTACTATTGCACACACACACCTAAACAACATGCACACACAGCCCCCCCCACACCCACAAATGTCACTGTACCCTCCACACTATCAATGGGCATCTTACTCTGTAACCGCTTTTTAATTAAACAAAACAATACACACCCCCTTCCACATCATATGCTCTCTATTTAACACATTTCACCTATAACTCAAGTTGCAATACAGGCATCTTTCATACAATTCTAACCATCTTTCTCATATGCAAATGTTCACAAATTAAGGGGGCGCAGCCCCTTACGACGGTGTGAAGAGCGCCCGTAGGGCGCGATGAATCACCTAGTACTGTACATACACACACAACATGCAGTGATAGCACATACATACACACACAACATGCAGTGATAGTATATACATACACACACACACATACCATGCAGTGATAGTACATACATACACACACACACAACATGCAGTGATAGTACATACATACATACATACATGCACACACATACATACATACATACCATGCAGTGATAGTACACACACACACACATACATACATACATACATACCATGCAGTGATAGTACACACACACACACACACACACACACCATGCACACACATATACATACATACATACATCATACTTGCCTACCCTCCCGCATTTTGCGGGAGTCTCCCGACTTTTCACTCCTCCTCCCGGTCTCCCGCAAGTCCATCCGTTTCTCCCAGGTTTTGATCCATTCCTCCCCCACCCCCAAATGCACTGCGCATGCGCGAGCATCATGTCTAGGGGGCGGGGCCCTAGTGCGCGACGTCGTGACGTCATTGAGCATGCCGGGTACCGCGCGGGGCTGTATGGGTATCCGGCAGCAGCAGCAGAGTGAGCGGAAGCCGGGAAGCGCAGGAGTAGGAGGGCAGCGTGGACGGAGAGGAGCAGCAACTGTGCGTGGCAGCGGGACTGTGAGTGACAGCGGGAGCCGGGAGCAGCGATCAGCGGTAAGTATAACAGTCTGCAATCTCTCTCCCCGAGCCACTAAGCCTGCTTCTTTTTTTTTTTTGGAGCTCCCAACATAGCACACAATGAATGCACTACAGCGCTTTAGAGGGGGGGGGAGGGGGAACCGACCATTTACATCCTCCCTGTTTTTTTTTTTTTTGGGGGGGGGGGGAGGAACAGGAGTAATGCTAACCAATACACCAACCGTGCTGCCACTCTTCCTTACACTTGTGATCCCCAGCTTCATCCTATTTACTGCCCTGCAATGCTTGTTAAATATATTGAATCATCAGTTTGTTAAACCAAAGGACAAGGTCATAAAGAGATTTATTCTTCCTCTGAAAAGTACATTTCAATGATTTTTGCACCCCCTGCTTGCCTATATGGAAGTACCACCTCCTGCAGAGGTTCTGCGGAAGCATACGTCTCCAGCGAGTTTGTTTTGTCCCCTGACAACAGTGTATTAGCGCATGTGGTGAAGCGTAGCGGTAAGGCCACACATGCAACAAAACAGTCTAACCAATTTTAGACTGCGCATGATGGACTGTAACAAATGTAATAATGTGATGTACTAATATTAATGACAGTGGAATGACAGTCCGGTCTGCTGAAAAGGAATGCCAATTGACTATAATGGGAGAAAATATCATTTATTTGTATATTTCAGAAATTATTACAGCTATTAACTATATTTTGGGTACACATCTTGCTAAGACCATTACACATATGTTACATGAAGAATGACGGCTGCTTTCTATGGAATGACGGCCTTTTAATTCGTCACCCCTAAGCAAAACTAGCATTGAAACAGCTCCATTATGCGATATTAAGACCCCAATGTTAGGGTGATCCCCTTAGTGCACTAAGTGTCACTAGACACACCCTTTGGTTGATGACACATCCCTTCAATGGTGTGCGACGCTGCGCTCGGTGCATTTTGCTAGCTATCTAAAATCTCCCTCATTTTGCTTTTCAAAAGTAGGCAAGTATGACATACATACATACACATACATACACACACACACATACATGCAGTGATAGTACATACACACAACATGCAGTGATAGTACATTCATACATACACACAACTTGCAGTGATAGTACATACATACATACACACAACATGCAGTGATAGTACATATATACATACATACATACATACATACACACACACACACACACACACACACAAATGCAGTGACAGGACAGCATGAGCACATATAAACACAACATGAAGTGACAGCACACTTACAGGACAGAAGTTAGCAGCCGGCTAGCAGCTGCAGCAGCAGGAGAAGACGAGCACTCCCAGCTCCTACTGTTAATCATTCAGCAGTTTTCAGGCCGTCCCTGTCTCTATGCAGCTCTCACCCCCAGTGCTCCAGGGTCTCTGAATAAAGGAGGACGGGGGTTGAGACTAGGCAGAAGCATGCTGGCCACATTCTGCCTCCGTCTTTCACAGGCAGGTCACAGGCAGCATCACCACGCTAGCTACACCACTGAGCTGAGCTGAGCTCAGCCGGGCAGAGCAGGGTGCGGGGGAGGGAGCGGGCTGCACGGCTCCGGGGCCATTTGATGTCACCGTGCCCGGAGCTTGTGCTCCACCGGCTCCGCCCTCCCTACGCCCCTGCTGCTTACACATATAACAACCACCACTAGTGCTGCTTACACATATAACAACCACCACTAGTGCTGCTTACACATATAACAACCACCACTAGTGCTGCTTAAACGCTCAAAGCCCCTGAAGTGCTGCTTACCTATATGGTGGTTGCCAGGGGTTCCATGCTCATTGCCAGGGGGATTACATGATTGTTGCTAAGGGGGATTATATGCCCATTGCAATATGAGGTTACAAGCTTGTGGCCAGGGGTTCCATGCTCGTAGCCATGGGGAAATACATGATTATTGCCAAGGGGGATACATGCTCATTGCCAAGGGGGAGTAAAATGCCCATTGCCTAGAGGGAGTTAAATGCTTGTTGACAAGACAACGGCGACTGTCAGAGGTAGAGATAAGAGGAGGTATAGCTAACTGGCGCTATCTGGGAGTAACACCCTGCCTAGTGGCACCAGGCCAAGGATGAGGAGTGAGACCCAGTCGCAGACACCGGGCACAACAGAACCGGGGTGCCTCCAACCTAAAACACACCAAAGTAAATAATGAGTACACAAACACACGATACCCCAAAACAAGCGTATACCCACTACCGTAGGCCTATCCACACCTGGAAGAGCCGGACCAAGGGAAATATAAAGTAAAAAGGAAGCATGGCCCCTTGCCCACAAATGAATAACAAAAGGAATATGGCAGCTTGCCAGAATTTTATGAATAAATAAAGAACAGAACCAGACTTCACTGGAGCACTTACTTGACCTGAACTGGACACACAGCGACAAGACCACGACACCCAGCTGCACCACATGGAAGAGTGCAGGATGGGAATGACTGGTAGGACTGGACAAGACAGGAATGCTGACCAGGACTGGACCAGGACAAGGACAAGATCAGGACAAGACCAGGGCAAAACCAGGACAGGACCAAGACTGAAGCACCGCCAGAACACACTGCTGGAAGCAATGAACAAACAGATTACCAGCAGGAAGCAGGGACTGCAGCTCCCTGCAACAGGAACAGGAAACTATCACCAGCAGGGCAGTGCTGGAGAGAATGCCTTAAGAAGGGCTCAGATAATCAACACACCTGTGAAAGATCCAGCCCAACTCCCAAACTGGGATAACAAGCTCATTACCTCTAGGTAATTCAGCTCAAAGAAGATTAAGCTGCAATGGCACAGACTCACCACCGGAGGCCACCAGATAGTCCAATACCAAAAACAGACTGAAAACAATACTGAACAGACATGACAGGACTGAGCCATAATACATGGCTCCTGACATCAGATAGGCAAGTATGTCAGAGACTCTGTGCTTCCACGGCAAATGGCATCCAGAGGGCAGATCCGCAGGCTCCGCCGGCTCCACCCTCCCTACGTGAACTGGATGGAGGCATCATTTTGGTGCCACTATATACTCTATATATATTCCTGGATTGCACAGGCACAGTGGTCTACTGCTAGCCTCACCCTACATGGTGCTGTGGTGCCGGTGGGTGAACGCTTACCTCAGGAGCATCACTCTTCCAAGCATTCTGCTGCCATAGGGAGCTGTGCCTTCTTCTGTCCTAGCTGGCAAATTGGCCATACTGAGTCTGCTGGGACATCATGGGACCATAGCCATACTTCCTTTCAGTAATGCATCATGAAGAGAGACAGATTGGACAGCACTCTGCGGCATTGGAAATGTGAAGTCACCCGTAGGTATCCAGTGTGAAGGAGGATGGGGAGAGGAGGATGACTGCAGCATCAAGTAGGATAAGCCTAGAAGCAGGACTACTGTGTAGAAGGAGGGGTTGCTTGTGAATCACGGGAAAAGGTTGCCGCTGCACAACAGATGTAATGTGTAGTGTTACCAATGACCACACAGCACACCACTCACCAGAAGATGGCTTTTTTGTCATGTGTGGGCTAGGGCCACACGTAGAGGCCAAGTGGGTCTCATTCACCGCAAGTAGGCTGTGTAGGGTCATACACAGCAGTATGGCCGGATCCTGCAGAAAGGATGAGCCTGCTAGCCGACCAGGTTTCAAGAGAAACATATATATTGAAATGCATGTGTTCACTCAGAAACCCTGTCATCCTGCCACCCAGTTTAAATGCGGTAGGAACCAGCGGCTGTGGCCGCTATGTGATACTGATATAGGATGAAACTGAAGAAATGAGGATGGATTCATTTGGATGATGCTGGAGAGGTATTGGGATGGTGCTGCAAACACAAGGGGATGATGCTGGAGACATAGGAGGCATGGTGATAGAAACACATTGGTGATAGTGCTGTAAACAGGGTGGTTGGTAATTGTGACACACGCGAGTTGTGCTGTAGACAAAGAAACACAAAAATGATGGTACTGCAAACATAGATGGGGTTGTAGATTGTGCTAGAGACTCAGGATTATGGTGTTTGATAGACAGGGAGGATGATACTGTAGAAACACAGGTGGATGGTGCTGGAGACAGAAGTAGATGGTGTTGCAGATACAGGTGATTGGGGTACTTGCGTGAATATTGCTGCCAAGATGAGGGATGTGCTGAAGAAATGCAGGGAGCACAGTGCTGGAGACACAAGGGTGATAGTGCTGTATAGACTCAAATGGGATGGTCCTAGCGACACACATGGGGCACAGTGCTGTATAAACATAAATGGGATAGACCTAGTGACACACAGTGCTGGAGACACAAGGGCAGTTTTGCAGTATAGACAGACATGGGATGGTCCTAGTGAAACAGAGGGAGCACAGTGCTGGAGACACAAGGGAGATAGTGCTGTATAGACACAAATGGGATGTCCTAGCAACACACAGGGAGCACAGTGCTGGAGACACAAGGGAGATGGTGCTGTATAGACACACATGGGATGGTCCTAGTGGCACACAGGGAGCACAGTGCTGGAGACACAAGGGAGATGGTGCTGTATAGACACACATGGGATGTCCTAGCAACACACAGGGAGCACAGTGCTGGAGACACAAGGGAGATGGTGCTGTATAGACACACATGGGATGGTCCTAGTGGCACACAGGGAGCACAGTGCTGGAGACACAAGGGAGATGGTGCTGTATAGACACAAATGGGATGTCCTAGCAACACACAGGGAGCACAGTGCTGGAGACACAAGGGAGTTGGTGCTGTATAGACACACATGGGTGGTCCTTGTGACACACTGAGGCACTGCTGGAGACACAAGGAAGATGGTGCTGTATAGACACAAATGGGAGGGTCCTAAGGACACACAGGGAGCACAGTGCTGGAGACACACGGGCGATGGTGCTGTATAGACACAAATGGAATGGTCCTAGCGACACACAAGGGGCACAGTGCTGGAGACACAAGGGAGATGATGATGTATAAACACTCATGGTATGGTCCTAGTGACAGACAGGGAGGACAGTGCTGGAGAAACAAGGGAGATGGTGCTATATATAGACACAAATGGGTGGTCCTAGAGACACACAGGGGGCACAGTGTTGGAGACACAAGGGTGATGGTGCTATATTGACACACATGGGATGGTCCTAGTGACACACAGGGGTCACAGTGCTGGAGACACAGGGAAGATGGTGCTGTATTGACACAAATGGGATGGTTTTAGTGACACACATTGGGCACAGTGCTGGAGACACAGGGAAGATGGTGCTGTATAGACACAAATGGGATGTCCTAGCGACACAGAGGAAGCACAGTGCTGGAGACAAAATGGAGATGGTGCTATATAGACACAAAGGGGATGGTCCTAGTGACACACAGGGGTCACAGTGCTGGAGACACAGGGAAGATGGTGCTGTATAGACACAAATGGGATGTCCTAGCGACACAGAGGAAGCACAGTGCTGGAGACAAAATGGAGATGGTGCTATATAGACACAAAGGGGATGGATCTAGCGACACACAGGGAGCACAGTCAGTGGCGTAACTATATACACATGTGGGCCCCATAGCAACATTTTCACCCCCTGCACCTATGGTAGTTACACCCTTGAGCACAGTGTTGGAGACACAAGGTAGATGGTGCTGTATAGACACACATAACATGGTCCTCCTAGCGACACACAGGGAGCACAGGGTTGGAGACACAAGGGAGATGGTACTGTTTAGACACACATAGGATGGCCTAGCGACATACAGGGAGCACAGTGCTGGAGACACAAAGGAGATGGTGCTGTATAGACACAAATTGGATGATCCTAGCAACACACAGGGAGCACAGTGCTGCAGACACAGGGGAGATGGTGCTATATAGACACAAATGGGTGGTCCTAGTGACACACATCAGGCACATTACTTGACTTAGTAATTTTGATAACAAGCAGGAAGCCGTAGTACTAATTACATAAGGCACCTGGACTGTCGGTGTGTCTTGATGACCACGGTTGGGAACAACTGGTACATACCCTCCAACTGTACCGTTTTAGCCGGTACAGTACCGTTTTTTAACAGTCTGTACCGGCTAAAACGAACTGTACCGATTGTACTGATTTTCTGGCTAACTCTGGGAGATGTAGTTCATAACATCGCCGGCTGCTTCCCAGGGAGCGTGGGAGAGCAGCCGGCCAGGACTACATCTCCGAGGGTGAATGGGCGGTGGGACATGGCAGCCCCGCCTCCCCTTGCTCAGAGACTCCTGTTGTGGGACGTCACGGCTGTGGGGAGCCAGTGACCCCATCCACCAAAGCACAAGCCGCTGCTGCTGGGATCAGAGAATGACCAGCGTGACGTCACCAACGTGCGGCCTGATCTGCCGCAGCATGGAGAAACTGACAGCGGGGAGTAATGGAACCTGTGTTCTTCCGGCCGGACACAGCCGATGGGATTGTTTTAGGTAGGGACAGCCAGCCCGGGATGTATTTTTAAGTGTGATGTGTAATGTTAAATAAAAGGGTCATGGCCACACCCCTTTATAAATGGCCACGCCTCTATATATGGCCACACCCCCTGGCCTGTACCGATTTTTTCATTGGAAATGTTGGAGGGTATGCTGGTATAGTGAGTATAATGGGCCCCATACATCAGCAATCACAATTTATGGATTTTCAGATATTGGGATATTTTGGCCAGATAAATGGATTTTACAATCTATCTGACTTTGCCCACACATTACAGATTTATTTCAGTGATCAGCAGATTTTTCCATCTAAAGCTTGCATCTTCATATCTGGAAATTGCCCAATCGATTGCTGTTCATAATGTAAATAGATGAAGACGACGAATTGGGAATGCCCACACATATAAAAAAGATCTGCAGATAATACCAGATTATTAAACACTAGGTGATTCATCGCGCCCTACGGGCGCTCTTCACACCGTCGTAAGGGGCTGCGCCCCCTTAATTTGTGAACATTTGCATATGAGAAAGATGGTTAGAATTGTATGAAAGATGGCCTGTATTGCAACTTGAGTTATAGGTGAAATGTGTTAAATAGAGAGCATATGATGTGGAAGGGGGTGTGTATTGTTTTGTTTAATTAAAAAGCGGTTACAGAGTTAGATGTACATTGATAGTGTGGATGGTACAGTGACATTTGTGGGTGTGGGGGGGGGGCTGTGTGTGCATGTTGTTTAGGTGTGTGTGTGCAATAGTACAGTAGGGTGTTTCTGAGTCAGCGGCTCCCCACTGGGGGAGGTCACGACACAGGAAAACAGGAGGCTGGGTAGTGATAGGGGTGTGTGGGCATAAGGGGGACTAAAGAGGAGGGTGGGAGATACTGTGCAGCTTCTGCCAGTGGGTGAGGGTCCAGCGTGGCAGTACAGGATGGTGGCCCTTAGTCAGTGTCTCCTCCTACTGGGTGGGAGTTCGGGTGCATGAGAGCAGGAGGCTGGGCTATGAGGCATGATAGGGGCATGTGGGCAAAACAGCGTCAGCGACTCCCCAGAGGTGGAAGTTACGGTTCAGGAGAGCAGGAAGCTGGGTAGTGATAGGGGTGTGTGAGTATATGGGGGACTAAAGAGGGGCTTAGGGGTGCCGTGAATTGCGGGAGGGGCGCGGGGGTGCCGTGAATCAAGGGAGGGGGGGCGCAGGTGTCAGCGAATCGTGGGAGAGGGTCCGCAAAGCGTGGGAGGGGGCGTGAATTGCGCGAGGGGGGGTTGCGAATCGCGGGAGGGGGGTGCGCGGGGGGGCCGTGAATTGCGGGAGGGGGGGGGCACGGGGCGTGATGAATCACCTAGTTGGTTATATATTCTTGTAGAAGGATGGTAGGATGTTGCTGTCATTCAGAATGCATTTACATAAACAGTAATAGTAGCAGTAAAAGGTCTGACTTAAAACACCTACAGTAAAACAGAACAGGTGTTATATATTATACAAAGAATTGGTTGATGATGTGTAGGTTGACGTGCACATAGTTCATAGTTGTCACTGGAAAAAAATTGCTACAAGAAAAAATCAACACAGAAAGTTCAACACATGTAAATGTTGACATAAGTGTGGCACTTCATCGGTGTCCATGTCGACACATGAGAATGAATATGAAAACATTCCAAAAAAGAAAAATAAATCTTCAAAAACTCATGTCAACCTTTTTCATTGTCGACCATAGCCGTGCCAGTGTTTTGCATGTGCCATTTAATCCTGGGGTTGCCGTGAATCGCGCGCGGGGGTGGGGGGGGGAGGGAGGGGGTGAGGGGTGTCCGCTAATCATGGGAGGAGGGGTCGTGGGTGGATGCCGTGAATTGCGGGAGGGGGGGTCGCGGGGGGGGTGGGTGCCGCGAATTGTGGGAGGGGGGGGCGCGGGGGGTTGCAGTGAATCGCGGGAGGGTGGGTCGTGGGGGCGGGTGGTGGCCGCAATGACAGGAGGGGGGGTCAGGGGTGGGGAATCGCGGTAGGGGGGTCGTGGGGGGCACCGTGAACCGCGGGAGGGGGGGGCCGGCGCGAATCGTTGGAGGGGGGTCGCGGGGTGCCGCGAATCGCAGGAGGGGGGGTGTCACGGGGTGGGGCCGCGAATCGCGGGAGTCACTGAGGGTGCCGCGAATTGCGAGGGGTGTGCTGCAAATCGCGGGAGGGGGGTCGCGGGGGGTGCCGCGAATCGCCACAAGAAAAAATAAACACAGAAAGTTCAACACATGTAAATGTTGACATAAGTGTCCATGTCGACACATGAGAATGAATATGTAAACATTCAAAAAAAGAAAAATAAATCTTCAAAAACTCATGTCAACCTTTTTCATTGTCGACCATAGCTGTGCCAGTGTTTTGCATGTGCCATTTAATCCTAGGGTTGCCGTGAATCGCGCGCGGGGGTGGGGGGGGAGGGAGGAGGTGATGGGTGTCTGCGAATCACGGGAGGAGGGGTCATGGGTGGATGCCGTGAATTGCGGGAGGGGGGGTCGCGGGGGGGGGGGTGGGTGCCGTGAATTGTGGGAGGGGGGGGCGCGGGGGGTTGCAGTGAATCGCGGGAGGGTGGGTCACGGGGGCGGGGGGTTGCCGCAATGACAGGAGGGGGGGTCAGGGGTGGGGAATCGCGGTAGGGGGGGTCGTGGGGGGCACCGTGAACCGCGGAAGGGGGGCCCGGGGGGTTGGCGCGAATTGTGGGAGGGGGGGGTCGCGGGGTGCCGCGAATCGCAGGAGGGGTGTGTGTCACGGGGTGGGGCCACGAATCGCGGGAGTCACCGGGGGTGCCGCGAATTGCGGGGGGTGTGCTGCAAATCGCGGGAGGGGGGTCGCGGGGGGTGCCGCAAATCGCCACAAGAAAAAATCAACACAGAAAGTTCAACACATGTAAATGTTGACATAAGTGTCCATGTCGACACATGAGAATGAATATGTAAACATTCAAAAAAAGAAAAATAAATCTTCAAAAACTCATGTCAACCTTTTTCATTGTCGACCATAGCTGTGCCAGTGTTTTGCATGTGCCATTTAATCCTGGGGTTGCCGTGAATCGCGCGCGGGGGTGGGGGGGGAGGGAGGAGGTGATGGGTGTCCGCGAATCACGGGAGGAGGGGTCATGGGTGGATGCCGTGAATTGCGGGAGGGGGGGGTCGCAGCGCGGGGGTGTGGGTGCCGTGAATTGTGGGAGGGGGGGGGGGCGCTGGGGGTTGCATTGAATCGCGGGAGGGTGGGTCACGGGGGCGGGGGGTTGCCGCAATGACAGCAGGGGGAGTCAGGGGTGGGGAATCGCGGTAGGGGGGCACCGTGAACCGCGGGAGGGGGGCCCGGGGGGTTGGCGCGAATTGTGGGAGGGGGGTCGCGTGGTGCCGCGAATCGCAGGAGGGGGGTGTGTCACGGGGTGGGGCCGCGAATCGCGGGAGTCACCGGGGGTGCTGCGAATTGCGGGGGGTGTGCTGCAAATCGCGGGAGGGGGGTCGCGGGGGGGTGCCGCGAATCGCCACAAGAAAAAATCAACACAGAAAGGTCAACACATGTAAATGTTGACATAAGTGTGGCACTTCATTGGTGTCCATTTCGACACATAAGAATGAATATGAAAACATTGAAAAAGTGAAAAATAAATCTTGTCAACCTTTTTCATTGTCGACCATAGCCATGTCAGTGTTTTGCATGTGCCATTTAATCGTGGGGATGCCGTGAATGGGGGGAGGGGGGGGGAGGGAGGGAGGGAGGTGCATACCTCCCAACATGACCCTCTCCAGGAGGGACACATTGCTCTGTTTCTGGACTTTCTTCTTAATTTATGGATTACCATCACCTGTGCTTAAACACCTTTCTTATCAATTACCCTGTTTAAAACAGGTGATGACAATCATAAATTAAGATGGAAGTCCACAACCCAGCGTTACAGCTCCAGACACACTTTGAGTGACAGATGTAGCCAAATATATGAGATGTTTAAAAACCTGATTAAGCAATCGATTGGCGATTTTGATTGGGATTGCCAAAAAGGGGAGCCCACACATCTAAAATTAATTGTGGCAATCATCTCCATATCTGAAAATTGTCACAATTAATTGCTGATGTATGGGGCCCTTAACAGTACTTCTAAATAATTCAGAGGTTCCCAAATGCTGCCGTCAATACAACCCAAGAGTCCAGGTTTCCAAGTTATCCCTGCGTGTGCACAGATGGTATAATCATATTTACAGAAGATAAGGTCATCCAGTGGCGTAACTAGGGTTCAGCAGCCCTAGCATTGGCAGGGGGGAGCCGGCACCATTGGGGTGCAGGGTGACAGAGTCAGAGGCAGGATGGAGCTAACGCTCCGTGACCTGCCCCAATCCTTTGCACTGATTATCTGGCAGCATCAGCATAGGTTTTTTTTAGAGCTAGCCAATGATTTGCTGTGCAGGGATTAGGAGGGATTCGGTGGGCGGCTCTGCAAGCAGCAGGGAAGTGCTCTGTCTGCAGCTGCTGTATCGTCTTCTCCTCTCATCTGGAACTACAGTAGGTATGTGTGTGTGCTGCAGGACCCTGCACATCAACAGTAGCTCCCGTGCCTGCTTTTCTCTTGCCCGGCAGTCAGTGGCACAAGGCTGTAGAATTAACTATTGGTCTCCCACCCATTCTCCTATTTTTACTAGAGATGTGCACCGGACACTTTTTCGCGTTTTGGGTTTTGGGTTTTGGGTTCTGATTACCTTCAGGTTTTGGGTTCTAATGGGTTTTGCCAAAACACCCCCTAAAGGTTTTTGGTTTTGGGTTTTGGGTTTTGGGTTCTGATTTTTTTGAAAAAAGCATAAAAATGGTTAACATTGCATAATTTAGGTGTTTTTTTGCTCCTATGCTATTATTAACCCCATCAGCTTTCTTCTCCACTCATTTACAGTCTATTCTGAAGACCTCACACCTCACAATATTGTTTTTAGGCCAAAATGTTGCACCGAGGTAGCTGGATGACTATGATAAGCAAGACAAATGGGCGGCACAAACACGTGGCCCATCTAGGAGTGGCACTGCAGTGGCAGATAGAAAAACTAGGCCCCAAAGAGCACATTATTCAAAAGAAAAAAAGAGGTGCAAGATGGAATTGTCCAAGGGCCCTCCCACCCAAACTAGGCCCCAAAGAGCACATCATTCAAAAGACAAAAAAGAGGTGCAAGATGGAATTGTCCTACGGCACTCCCACCCAAACTAGGCCCCAAAGAGCACATTATTCAAAAGACAAAAAAGAGGTGCAAGATGGAAGTGTCCAAGGGCACTCCCACCCAAACTAGGCCCCAAAGAGCACATTATTCAAAAGACAAAAAAGAGGTGCAAGATGGAAGTGTCCAAGGGCACTCCCACCCAAACTAGGCCCCAAAGAGCACATTATTCAAAAGACAAAAAAGAGGTGCAAGATGGAATTGTCCTACGGCACTCCCACCCAAACTAGGCCCCAAAGAGCACATTATTCAAAAGATAAAAAAGAGGTGCAAGATGGAAGTGTCCAAGGGCACTCCCACCCAAACTAGGCCCCAAAGAGCACATTATTCAAAAGACAAAAAAGAGGTGCAAGATGGAATTGTCCTACGGCACTCCCACCCAAACTAGGCCCCAAAGAGCACATTATTCAAAAGACAAAAAAGAGGTGCAAGATGGAATTGTCCTACGGCACTCCCACCCAAACTAGGCCCCAAAGAGCACATTATTCAAAAGACAAAAAAGAGGTGCAAGATGGAAGTGTCCAAGGGCACTCCCACCCAAACTAGGCCCCAAAGAGCACATTATTCAAAAGACAAAAAAGAGGTGCAAGATGGAATTGTCCTACGGCACTCCCACCCAAACTAGGCCCCAAAGAGCACATTATTCAAAAGACAAAAAAGAGGTGCAAGATGGAATTGTCCTTGGGCCCTCCCACCCACCCTTATGTTGTATAAACAGGACACGCACACTTTAACAAACCAATCATTTCAGCCACAGGGTCTGCCACACGACTGTGGCTGAAATGATTGGTTCGTTTGGGCCCCCACATCACAAGCTGCCATTTAATATGTCCCTGCACAAACTGGCTCTACAGAGGCAAAAGGTCGTCCTCATCCTCATCCAGCGATTCCTCACCACCATCAGTATCTTGTTCTTCCTCACCCTCACAGAGTATTAATTCGTCCCCGCTGGAATCCACCACCACAGGTTCCTGTGTACTTTGTGGACGCTGGTCTTTCTCGTAGAATTGATAATTCATTTTTATGAACATCATCTTCTCCACATTTTTTGGAAGCAACCTCCTACGCTTATTGCTGACAAGGTTCCCAGCTGCACTAAAAACTCTTTCGGAGTACACACTGGAGGAAGGGCAACTGAGGTAATATAGAGCCAGTTTGTACAGGGGCTTCCAAATTTCCTTTTTTTTCTGCCAGTACTGGTAAGGACTCTCTGACATGCCTACTTGGGTGCTGTCACCCATATAATCCTCCACCATTCTGTCAATGGTGATAGCATCATAGGCAGTGGAAGTAGACATGTCAGAAATTGTTGGAAGGTCCTTCAGCCCAGACCAAATGTCCAAACTTGGTCCTTTATCACCACCAGCGGGGGGTTTAGGAAATCGCAGTTGTTTCCTTGCAGAACCAGTTGCTGGAGAAAATGAAGGAGAAGGTGCTGCTGAGTCACTTTCCACTTCAGAAGATGACAGTTTTCTAACCAGCAGTTCTTTGCACTTCTGCAGGCTTGTGTCCGCCGGAAAGAGTGACACCACGTAGGCTTTAAACCGAGGATCGAGCACGGTGGCCAAAATGTACTCCTCTGATTTCAAAATTTGTACCACCCTCGAATCCTGGCAAAGCGTATGAAGGACTTCATCCACAAGTCCCACATGCTTAGAGGACTCGCTCCGTCTCAGCTCCTCCTTCACTTTCTCCAACTGTTTCTGCAAAAGCCTGATGAGGGGAATGACCTGACTCAAGCTGGCAGTGTCTGAACTGACTTCACGTGTGGCAAGTTCGAAGGGTTGGAGAATCTTGCACAACACTGAAATCATTCTCCACTGTGCTTGAGTCAGGTGCATACCCCCTCCTTTGCCTATGTCATAGGTGGATGTATAGGCTTGAATGGCCCTTTGCTGCTCCTCCATCCTCTGAAGCATATAGAGGGTTGAGTTCCACCGCGTTACGACCTCTTGCTTCAGCTGATGGAGGGGCAGGTTCAACAGTGTTTGCTGCCGCTCCAGTCTTTGGCATGCAGCCGCCGAATGACGAAAGTGGCCACAAATTTTTCGGGCCACCGAAAGAGTCCCCTGCACAGCTCTGTTGTCTCTTAGAAAACTCTGGACCACCAAATTTATCGTGTGAGCAAAACAGGGCACATGCTGGAATTTGCCCTGCTTTAATGCCCGCACGATATTGCAGGCATTGTCTGACACCACAAATCCCCAGGAGAGTCTAAGAGGGGTAAGCCATTGCCCAATGATTACCCTCAGTTTCTGTAAGAGGTTATCGGCGGTGTGCCTCTTACGGAAAGCGGTTACACACAACGTAGCCTGCCTAGGAAGGAGCTGGCATTTCCCAGGTCCTACTACTGGTGCTGCTGCTGTTGTTGCTGCTGGACAAGGTGATTCATCTACCCAGTGGGCTGTCACGGTCATGTAATCCCTAGTCTGCCCTTTTCCACTTGTCCACATGTCCGTTGTTAAGTGGACAGTGGGTATGACCGCATTTTTCAGGGCACTGAGAACACTTTTATGCACTTTACTGTACAGCTTCGGTATCGCCTGTCTAGCGAAGTGGAATCTTGACGGTATTTTGTAACGGGGACACACTAAGTCCATCAATCGTCTAAATCCTACTCCAGCAGTTATGGACACCGGAAGCACATCTAATACAATCAGATCTGCTAAGGCCTCAGTTACCCGCTTTGCCATTGGATGACTGCTGTCATACTTCATCTTCATGGCAAAGGACTGTTGGACAGTCAATTGCTTAGTGAAATAAGTGTTCCGACTTCCCCTCCGGGATGATGAATGACTCCCAGCAGCAACAGCAGCAGCGGCAGCAGTAGGAGGCGTAGCAATGCAGGATCCTCCAGAAGAATCCCGGATAGGAGAGGAGTCAGTCAGGCAAGTAACATGGCCTATAGGACTACTCCCAATCCTCATTGAGGAAGAAATTGACGAGGAGGGACTTTGCGGTGTAGTTGGGCACGTGGACACAACAGGACAAAGGGATTTAGTTGTCCCTGGACTGTGTACATTCTTAGCCACAGTTTCTGAACTAAACAGCAACTTATGAACGCTCTTCAAGTGACGTAGAAGGGAGGATGTCCCTAGGTGGGAAACGTCCTTACCCCTGCTTATTTGAGCTTTGCATAAGCTACATATGGCAAAACAATTGTTGGACGGTTTGGGATAAAAATAATTCCAGACCGAAGAGGTGGATTTATTGGTCTTCTGTCCAGGCATGGTGATGCCCTTTGGGATCTCACGGACAACAACTGTCTTGCCCGGTGCCTCATTTAAGCAAACCGCATCAGCATCGTCCTCCTCGTCAATTTCTCCCTCAGCACCAGCTTCATCAATATCCTCCTCCTGGTGTACAACACTGACACCTTCATTATCGACATCTGCAACTGCACTGTCTGTGATCCTTCCAGCACATGCAGAGGGTGTGCTGCGAATGCTGAAAGGAGCATCCTCTTCCCGTACAGTGATGGGAAGGTCAGGCATCGCAACCACCAACACCCTTGGACTCTCCACTGGGATTTGTGATACCATGTCTTCTTTGGAAGGCAGAGTTGTTTGCTGGATTTTTGTTGGTGACACCTTAAATCTCTTAAATTTTAAAGTGGGAGAAAGAGGAGGAGGAGGAGGAGGAGGAGGAGGACTTTGATCATCTTGTGAAGCTGAGCCACTAGTCATGAACATAGGCCATGGCCGTAGCCGTTCCTTGCCACTCCGCGTTGTAAATGGCACACTGGCAACTTTAAGTTTCTCCTCCAATGATTTGCTTTTTCTTTTTAAGGGCCTTTTACTCAACTTTGGCTTTTTGGATTTTACATGCCCTCTACTTTGACACTGGGCATCGGCCTTGGCAGACGACGTCGATGGCATTTCATCGCCTATGTCATGATGACTAGTGGCATCAGCTTCAGAAGCACGACGAAGTGGCTCCTCATCTTTTCCTTTTTTTTTATCCTCCATATTTTGGATATCTAACGGTAGGCAGCGGTGTCAGCAAACTGGATACCTAGATATCAGCTGGTTGTTGTCACTATCCAGTGACAACAGCAGCAAGATACAAAAGTGGATATATATCAGTAACACAACAAGTGGCGTCAGCAAACCAGAGTTATTTACTGCGATATATGTAACGGCAGCGGTGGCAGCAAACTGGATACCCAGATATCAGCTGGTTGTTGTCACTAGCCAGTGACAACAGCAGCAAGATACAATATTTATTTTGTGGATAGTTACACTGGTAGGTAACACAACAAGTGGCGTCAGCAAACCGGAGTTATTTACTGCGATATATGTAACGGCAGCAGTGGCAGCAAACTGGATACCCAGATATCAGCTGGTTGTCACTAGCCAGTGACAACAGCAGCAAGATACAATATTTATTTTGTGGATAGTTACACTGGTAGGTAACACAACAAGTGGCGTCAGCAAACCGGAGTTATTTACTGCGATATATGTAACGGCAGCAGTGGCAGCAAACTGGATACCCAGATATCAGCTGGTTGTTGTCACTAGCCAGTGACAACAGCAGCAAGATACAATATTTATTTTGTGGATACACTGGTAGGTAACACAACAAGTGGCGTCAGCAAACCGGAGTTATTTACTGCGATATATGTAACGGCAGCAGTGGCAGCAAACTGGATACCCAGATATCAGCTGGTTGTTGTCACTAGCCAGTGACAACAGCAGCAAGATACAATATTTATTTTGTGGATAGTTACACTGGTAGGTAACACAACAAGTGGCGTCAGCAAACCGGAGTTATTTACTGCGATATATGTAACGGCAGCAGTGGCAGCAAACTGGATACCCAGATATCAGCTGGTTGTCACTAGCCAGTGACAACAGCAGCAAGATACAATATTTATTTTGTGGATAGTTACACTGGTAGGTAACACAACAAGTGGCGTCAGCAAACCGGAGTTATTTACTGCGATATATGTAACGGCAGCAGTGGCAGCAAACTGGATACCCAGATATCAGCTGGTTGTTGTCACTAGCCAGTGACAACAGCAGCAAGATACAATATTTATTTTGTGGATACACTGGTAGGTAACACAACAAGTGGCGTCAGCAAACCGGAGTTATTTACTGCGATATATGTAACGGCAGCAGTGGCAGCAAACTGGATACCCAGATATCAGCTGGTTGTTGTCACTAGCCAGTGACAACAGCAGCAAGATACAATATTTATTTTGTGGATAGTTACACTGGTAGGTAACACAACAAGTGGCGTCAGCAAACCGGAGTTATTTACTGCGATATATGTAACGGCAGCAGTGGCAGCAAACTGGATACCCAGATATCAGCTGGTTGTCACTAGCCAGTGACAACCGCAGCAAGATACAATATTTATTTTGTGGATAGTTACACTGGTAGGTAACACAACAAGTGGCGTCAGCAAACCGGAGTTATTTACTGCGATATATGTAACGGCAGCAGTGGCAGCAAACTGGATACCCAGATATCAGCTGGTTGTTGTCACTAGCCAGTGACAACAGCAGCAAGATACAATATTTATTTTGTGGATAGTAACACTGGTAGGTAACACAACAAGTGGCGTCAGCAAACCGGAGTTATTTACTGCGATATATGTAACGGCAGCAGTGGCAGCAAACTGGATACCCAGATATCAGCTGGTTGTCACTAGCCAGTGACAACAGCAGCAAGATACAATATTTATTTTGTGGATACACTGGTAGGTAACACAACAAGTGGCGTCAGCAAACCGGAGTTATTTACTGCGATATATGTAACGGCAGCAGTGGCAGCAAACTGGATACCCAGATATCAGCTGGTTGTTGTCACTAGCCAGTGACAACAGCAGCAAGATACAATATTTATTTTGTGGATAGTTACACTGGTAGGTAACACAACAAGTGGCGTCAGCAAACCGGAGTTATTTACTGCGATATATGTAACGGCAGCAGTGGCAGCAAACTGGATACCCAGATATCAGCTGGTTGTCACTAGCCAGTGACAACAGCAGCAAGATACAATATTTATTTTGTGGATAGTTACACTGGTAGGTAACACAACAAGTGGCGTCAGCAAACCGGAGTTATTTACTGCGATATATGTAACGGCAGCGGTGGCAGCAAACTGGATACCCAGATATCAGCTGGTTGTTGTCACTAGCCAGTGACAACAGCAGCAAGATACAATATTTATTTTGTGGATAGTTACACTGGTAGGTAACACAACAAGTGGCGTCAGCAAACCGGAGTTATTTACTGCGATATATGTAACGGCAGCAGTGGCAGCAAACTGGATACCCAGATATCAGCTGGTTGTCACTAGCCAGTGACAACAGCAGCAAGATACAATATTTATTTTGTGGATAGTTACACTGGTAGGTAACACAACAAGTGGCGTCAGCAAACCGGAGTTATTTACTGCGATATATGTAACGGCAGCAGTGGCAGCAAACTGGATACCCAGATATCAGCTGGTTGTTGTCACTAGCCAGTGACAACAGCAGCAAGATACAATATTTATTTTGTGGATAGTTACACTGGTAGGTAACACAACAGGTGGCGTCAGCAAACCGGAGTTATTTACTGCGATATATGTAACGGCAGCGGTGGCAGCAAACTGGATACCCAGATATCAGCTGGTTGTTGTCACTAGCCAGTGACAACAGCAGGAAGATACAATATTTATTTTGTGGATAGTTACACTGGTAGGTAACACAACAAGTGGCGTCAGCAAACCGGAGTTATTTACTGCGATATATGTAACGGCAGCGGTGGCAGCAAACTGGATACCCAGATATCAGCTGGTTGTCACTAGCCAGTGACAACAGCAGCAAGATACAATATTTATTTTGTGGATAGTTACACTGGTAGGTAACACAACAAGTGGCGTCAGCAAACCGGAGTTATTTACTGCGATATATGTAACGGCAGCGGTGGCAGCAAACTGGATACCCAGATATCAGCTGGTTGTCACTAGCCAGTGACAACAGCAGCAAGATACAATATTTATTTTGTGGATACACTGGTAGGTAACACAACAAGTGGCGTCAGCAAACCGGAGTTATTTACTGCGATATATGTAACGGCAGCGGTGGCAGCAAACTGGATACCCAGATATCAGCTGGTTGTTGTCACTAGCCAGTGACAACAGCAGCAAGATACAAAAGTGGATACACTGGTAGGTAACACAACAAGTGGCGTCAGCAAACCACAGTTAAAAATTTAATTACTGAGTCTGCGATATCTAACGGCAGCCAGTGGTGTCAGCAACAACAACAACTTAATTATTTTTTTTTATATTTTTATATATTTTTAATTTTTTTTTTATTTTTTTTTATATACTCTGAGAGGTAGGTACAAGGTAGTGGCACTGGCAACAACAGAGGTGACTGCCTAGTAGGTGTTTACAACCATATAACAGGTAGCCAGGCAGCACAAAAACCCTCTCTGGCAGCACAATAAAAATTATTAAACCCCCCTCTGTCTGTAGTATTCTGTAGCAGGCTAGCAGCAGCAGTGACACAATTAGAGATGAGCAGGCTATAGCAATATAGAAAGAAAACCCCCTCTGCGGCAGTACAATAAACCCCCCTCTGTCTGTAGTATTCTGTAGCAGCAGCAGTGACACAAATTACAGATGAGCAGGCTACAGCAATATAGAAAAAAAAATCACTCTCCAGCAGCACAATAAAAATGATTAAACCCCCTCTGTACTTGCAGCTCTTTAGCAGCAAGCAGCACAGTGACACACACAACGCTCCAGCAAACCCCCCTCACGGAGCAATAAATAAAACCCCCCTCTCTGGCAGCACTGCTGCCTGCTCTGCGTCGCCCCACAGAATGAAGATGGCGGCGGCGGGTCCCGGCTTTTATGTAATCCGGATCTCGCGAGAATCCGACGTCACCAATGTGACGTCGGGCCTCGATTTCGGCTCCGGGCCTGCGCGGGAGTCCGCGGACGTCCTGGATCCGGATTCGGATTCAGGACGTCCGTGTGGATCCGGATCTCGGAGATCCGGACCCGCTCATCACTAATTTTTACACTACCCAAGCCAGTGATCATTTCCTAAGATCTGTGAAGTGCTGAAACTGTCACTGTCCCTGCGAGTGGGTGATTTATAGCACTCTCATGTTAATTGACCTTAGTGAAGGAAAGAAGGAGGGAGGGGGGTGTATTATCACCTCAATACTGTAAATCAATAAAGCTGGTATGTTATACTCATACAGACTGACCTATGCCTTGTGTAAGCCAGAAATATCTACAATCAGCTTTTGTTTGTTTGAATGCCTAGAAAACCTATAATGATGTATTACAACCAATTAAACCTCTAAACATTAGTTATATTTCACCAAAAGCAATTTTCCTTGATCACCAGTAATTTTGTCAAAATGCACATAATTGGCTGTGAATATTAAGCCCCCTACACAATAGCCGACTCCCCGCCAACACTGATGCCTGTTTGTTTTTTTTAACCAAAAAGTGTGTGTGTGTGTGTGTGGGGGGGGGGGGCGCCAGAATATTTTTTGGGAAAGGGGAAGCTAAATTTCTAGTTACGCCATTGAGGTCATCTGTACCGAAGCTTGGATATCCTTAAAGCCTGTAATGTTGGTGTGCATTGGGGACCAGTACAATAAAACAATATATTCCATGCACTTAATAAATATCTTATCTTGTATACATCACACTAGTTCAGTGCTTCCAGTTCAGATTCTGCATTGCTTTTCAGGACTGTAATTGTAAGAAATTGCATTCTAAAAAAGTGTTGGAAACATTCAGAATGCAATACAAAACATCTGGAGCAATGAAGTTTATTTTCCAAAAGTTAAACATGTTGCGGCTTTCCCATCTGTTTATGACTTGTGAAGTTCATGACTTGAAATGTTTTGAGCCAATAATACTATACACCTCTCCGTGGGGGGGGGTTTTATAAAATGCATGGAGCGACATAAAGTGTAGAAAGATAATGTACTAACTAATCAGCTTCTAATCAACATTTTACAGGCTGTTTAACCCTTTGAGTGCCAACGTTGCTACCGTATGAGAGATCCTCAACATTTTTGGGTTTTCCCCCCAGGCTTTCCGGAGTTCGCGGGATCTGAACTATATATAGGGGCGCCATCTTCACTCCAGCCTTGGAGATTCAAGAGGGAGCACATCTGGCCATCTGCTCGCCCACCCGCATGCTCACTCTCCCGCCCGCTGCCTGTGTGCCCACTTCTTGCGCCTCATATATAGCTGCTTATTATTAGCTGTAGTAGTTTTAACTACTACAGCTCCTTCCTTCCTGTGCCTCATAGTTCTGTAGTCCAGTCCAGTGGCACTGACAGTCTGTGCCTTATATTCAGGGCTGCTGAGAGGTATGCCGGGCCCCAGTTAAAAATTTAGGGCGTGGCCAAATCATGGGAGGTGTGGCCACCTCCTGCGATTAGGTCACACCCCAAAAATGTTTACTATAGGTGAAAAAACACTCTAAAGTCAGCACAGCACATGCTGTAGGTGTGTGCTGCTGCTGCCCAGGTGGGACGGAGGGGGATGGTATGGGGGCTCCCCATCCCCTCTCAGCGGCTCTGCTAATAGTTCTGTAGTAGTTTTAACTATTAAAGTTCTGTAGCCTAGTCTAGTGGCACTGACAGTCTATGCCTGTGCCTCATAGATATATAGGGGGAAATTTACTAATATAAATTCGTAGAAAAAAATCGTATTTTTCTAGGAAAATGCGAATTTTTGGGGTATATTCGTATTTTTGGCATTTACTATGCCAAAAATACAAATATTCGTATTCATATTGATGGGACATTTGTATTTGTATTTACAAATACGAATGCATACCCCATCGTTAGAATACGACAGGAATCACCATTCAAAAGAATGGTGGTTCCTGATTTACTAAGCAGCTGTATTGAAAATAAGGCATGAAACGGCCGCGAATATACGGCAGGAAAATACACTTTATTTTCCTGTCGTATTTGGCTTTAGCCTGCACGGATCAGTCAGATCCGTGCAGGCTTTAGTGATTAAAAAATATAAAATTAAATAAATAAATGAAAAAAAAACAGCGTGGGGTCCCCCCCCCCACAGCTGTAACCAGCACCAGGCTGAAAGAGCAGGGGGCGGTAATAAAAAATCAGGAAACCCGACATATAGGGGTTCCCCGATTTTTTACAACCAGGCTCCAGGTCCGGGGCTGGTTCCCAAAATACGGGGGACAAAATGACTAGGGGTCCCCCGTATTTTAAGAACCAGCCCCAAGCCAAACCAGCCAGCAGGGTAATGTCACAGCCGGGGAACACTTATTATATAAGGTCCCGCGGCCAAAACATTCAGTCAGCCTGGCCAGGGGTCCTGGGTGAGTGGGGACCCCCCCAATGAAGGGGTCCCCCCCCTCCAGGACTTACCTGACCAGGCTGAAGCCTGGTGCTGTCCCCGGTGGCCCTGGAGCGGTGGCCACTGGGCTGATTGAGTGTAAAAAAATAAAAAAACTATTGTCAGAGGCACAGAGATCTTTCATCTTCTGCGCCTCTCCATAGAATGATTCTATTGGCCGCTAGGCGGCCAATCAGGAGCTGAGAAAGTCGGCTCCTGATTGGCCGCCTAGCGGCCAATAAAATTATTCTATGGAGAGGTGCGGAAGATGAAAGATCTCTGCGCCTCTCACAGTCCGATGCGGGGAGCTGCTGGAGTCACCGACATGTCACAGAAGGTGACAGAAGACCAGGACTACATTGGATCAAGACTACAGATCTTCACAGGAGGACCTGGGTGAGTTGGATTTCCTTCCACAGGTCTCCCATGGGTTTCTTCGGACCTAGATGGATGCCGACAGACGCCGCCAATATGGACATCGACATGGAGCCGAATGCCGACATGGATCCGGAACAGGACATGGCACCGGACCAAGACCCAGGGACCTACAGTACCTACGGGCTCAAGATAAGTAAGTATCAGTATGTATGGGCTTTGGATGTATTAAAGTTTTATGTTTATTGTGTGTCAGTGTGTGTTTATTTCACTATTTTTTTTACTGTGGAACTACAAGTGCCAGCGGGCCCTTTAATGCCCCGCAGGCTGGGATTTGTGGTTCTCCAAGTCCCAGCTTGCGGGGGAGGCTTGCTGGGACTCATAGTTCCACAGTTAAAAACAATAGTTTTTAATTCTTTTTTTTACACTCAATCAGCCCGGTGGCCACCGCTCCAGGGCCACCGGGGACAGCACCAGGCTTCAGCCTGGTCAGGTAAGTCCTGGAGGGGGGGGACCCCTTCATTGAGGGGGTCCCCACTCCCCCAGGACCTCTGGCCAGGCTGACTGGTCAGTAGGGATGAATGTTTTGGCCGCGGGACTTTATATAATAAGTGTCCCCCGACTGTGACATTACCCTGCTGGCTGGTTTGGCCTGGGGCTGGTTCTTAAAATACGGGGGACCCCTAGTCATTTTGTCTCCCGTATTTTGGGAACCAGCCCCAGACCTGGAGCCTGGGGCTGGTTGTAAAAGATCGGGGAACCCCTATTTGTCAGGTTTCCTGATTTTTTAATACCGTCCCCGGCTCCTTCAGCCTGGTGCTGGTTACAGCCTTCGGGGGGGGGGGGGGGGGGGAACGACCCCACGCTGTATTTTTTTTTTCCATTTTATTTTTACACTGAAGCCTGCACTGAAGCCTGCACGGATCTGACTGATCCGTGCAGACTGCCTGAAAAATTCGTATTAGCGGCCGTATATATGTGCCGCTAATACGAATTACTACGACATCGGAGGGTTACAAAGCAGTCGTACTGTATATGACTGCTTTGTAAATTTCCCTCCGGAACACGACTTTGCATACAGCTGAAACAGCTGTATGCAGTCGTAGTAAGAACACACATACAAATTTTTAGCTTTTCCATATTAGTAAATTTCCCCCATAGTATACCTGTCCTGTATTTTTAACTACTAGGTGCAGCTCTGTAGTCCAGTCCAGTGGCATTGACTAGAGATGGTCAAAAATAGGTCACTTAGACGAGCCAGGATCCAGCGGATCACTCCGTGAAAAGATCCAGATCTTTTAGACGGGTCCTCGACTCACTTTGAAAAAGGGCTAATTTTATAAAAAAGAGGCATAATTTGTTTTACAATCATTTATTGCCATTTTTTTTAAACTTTTTTTTTTTTTAGTGAGCTGAACAAATAAGAACATACATGACCGAGTAAAACACTGATCGATGGCTGGGTGCAGAATCGCCATCGATGGCAACCATCGATGGCGTCTGCACCGATGGCCATCCCTAGCAGCAGCAGCCTTGTTATTCTTTCTTTCACTTGCAGTCGCAGCACTGTTGTCACGGCGCATAGCGGCGCCAGGATCGGCGCCGCTCACTCACCTCACCTTGTCCTCCGGTTCTGGCGCCGCCTGGGTGCTGGGCTGCAGACAGGGAGAGGGGGTGTGCAGGCAGCAGGTCCCCCGGCGGGTCCAGCGGCGACACGGACGCTGGCTCCCGGTGGCGGGCGCCATCTTGATGACGTCACGTGACTCCCTTCTGCCTGGCCTGCATTTATCACTTCTGCCACTAGGGGGCCGTCTCTCCTGCAGTAGGCTGGGTATAAATTCCAGCAGAGAATAATGGGCCCTACACACATGCCGATGTGTGCAGGGCTACCTAGCTATGCTAGGTCGGGCTGTGCTGCGCCGCTATCGCCTAGCACACAGAGCTGACAGCCCACACACAGAGCGAGCTGTCAGCTCTGTGTGCTAAGCGATCAGACAGCGCCAGTGTTCTCCGGTGGGACACTGTCCATCAATCTCGGCCAGCGATAAAGATGCGCGGGGACGCGAACGGATGCCGATACAGCCCCCACACATACACCGATGTGAGGGCATTTGCTAAGCGACTTTGCCAAACTAAGCAAAATCGCTTAGAAAATGCCTTAATATCGGCATGTGTGTAGGCCGTATTAGTCTCAGTGCTGGAACAACTCCAAGCTGACAGCAGCCTCCAGTGTCCTCTCATGGGGGTTTATTCTAGTTCATTCTTTCTGACAAAATCCTTCTTAGATGGACAAAACCATGTGCACTGCAGGGGGGCAGATGTAACATGTGCAGAGAGAATTAGATTTGGGTGAGTTATTTTGTTTCTGTGCAGGGTAAATACTGACTGCATGATTTTACACTTCAATATAGATCTCACTTTGAAGAAAAACCCCACCCAAATCTAATTCTCTCTGCACAAGTAACATCTGCCCCACCCGCAGTGCACATGGTTTTGTCCATCTAAGAAGGATTTTGTCAGAAAGAATGGACTAGAATAACCCCCATGGTACTGCGCTCCCTGTTCTCCTCTGGATCCAGCTTCCTAAGCCCAAGTGTCTGTCTCCGTCCTGTTCCGTGCTTCCTGTCCTTGTCCGTCTCCGCTCCGTCCACCTCCGGTCAAGTCGTCACCACCCGTCAGCCAAGTCGGCATATTCTATTACAGTTATCGTTTGGACCAAGTCGTCAGTTTTTCAGTTTAGCCAAGTCGGCCATTTATGTTATAGTTATTCCTTTAAGCCAAGTGGGCCCGTTTTAGTTCCGTATCTGCTCCGGTCAAGTCGTCACACCTCTCCGTCGGCATTCCTGGTTTCTGTGTTCCACATCCTGCTTATTCTCTCCATTTCACTCCGGTCTTCCTGAATCCCTGTCTGTCCTGATACACCTGCTACAGCGGCACTCTCCACGTCCGCTGCATCCGGGCTCCCGTGGGTGCTCCGAGTGAGGGGCCGCGACCTGCTGTTCAGATGCAGCGAAAACCAAATCCCCTTGCGGGGGTCCCTGGAGAAGACCGCTGGGCAGGTAGACTCCGCGCCCTAACTTCGGAGTCTCCGCTAAAACCCACAGCCCCAAATATATGCAGAGACCTTATATACAGCCCGCCAAGTTCCTGGGGCGTTCAGCCCAAACTCCACCAGAGAAAAACCCTGAGGTGGGTCCTCAAACACCACCGGCCGTGATAACTGTACTCAGTCTCTGGAGTTAGTACATCTCAGCTGCCACAGGTGGCAGTGCTGAGCTCAGGCAAATGCATTGTAATAAAAAACGAAACTGAAAGTAAAAGAATGACGGTTCACCTTTTTGGGATAGGCGAATCACTCACTCACTCTTTTATGGGATCCGTCCAAAAAATCTGCTTCGTTCGTGAACGACCTATCTCTAGAACTGACAGTCCATTTGGGTAGTACTGCACTGCTGCTGTATAAGTGAATACTGCAGTTAAGTACACTATTGACAGGGCTATTTTTCAGTAGGCTCCAATAGGAACTGAGGTCCTTACTCTAGTTCACTCTTTCTGACAAAATATTTCGGTACTTGTTTCCTATCTGGGCGCCCGCTAAGTTAATTGCGCACCATGCTATTCTCCGTATAAAAATCGGATCGCATCGTATCGGATACCACAAATACACATACACGATATTGAACGATGCGATGCGATCCGATTCGATTTCCGATAGGAAACAATGTTAAATGGATCAATTTACCCAAATCAGCATAGGGAAGAATGGTAAATGGGCCAGAAACCCCAAAAAAACCCACAGAGCAGTGGAATGTCCCCCCAAAAGTAGTTGACGCCACCCCGCCATCAACGTGAACCCGAAGCGTGGCGAGCGCAGCAAGCCCGCGAGGGGCGGCGGTACGCGTCCTCCGACCTTTTCATGCCCTACTATCCACTAGGGCGTGGAGTGAGAATAGAATAGTGTGGCGAGCGGACGCGGATACCTTCACAGGTAAACGCGTCCCTTCGCGGGCTTCCCAGGTGTCCGCGTCGCCATGGACACCTGGGAAGCCCGCGAAGGGATGCGTTTACCTGTGAAGGTATCCGCGTCCCCTTGCGGGGCTCGCTGCGCTCGCCACGCTTCGGGCTCGGTGGCTCGCTGCGCTCGCCACACTATTCTATTCTCACTCCACGCCCTAGTGGATAGTAGGGCATGAAAAGGTCGGAGGACGCGTACCGCCGCCCCTCGCGGGCTCGCTGCGCTCGCCACGCTTCGGGTTCACGTTGATGGCGGGGTGGCGTCAACTACTTTTGGGGGGACATTTCAATGTTCAGGGGTGTTTTTGGCCCATTTACTATTGTTCCTATGATAATTTGGCTAAATTGAGCCATTTCACATTGTTTCCTATGGGAAATCGAATCGGATCGCATCGCATCGTATACCATCGTACATCATCGAGTACCGAATCCGATGCGATGCGATCCGATTTCATTACGGTGCCGTACGTACAAAACCTGGGCACCCAGATAGGAAACAAGTACCAATATTTCTTAGATGGACAAAACCATGTGCACTGCAGGTGAGGCAGGTGTAAAACCCCACCCAAATCTAATTATCTCTGCACAAGTAACACCTGATGAATAAATATGATGCGTAGAAAATAATCTAAGGTGTATTGGTGGAGGTGTAGCCTGAAGCTACTATTCATATATCATAGTGAAACTTCATTTCTTTTTAGTAAAAAAGTCAGGAATAGCAAACCTAATAAAACAACTCTCCAGCTGGTATCTTCCCAAGTTCTGCAGAAATTTCTTACTGGGGATTACAGACCCCTCAGGGCCAGAGTAATCCGGATCTCCCAGCTGCTGGTACCACTGTATAAGTACTTAGGCTACTACAATATCTGACGAATAATTTCTAACGCCAACCAATTGGTACTGCACTTCTTTAGAAATTGACATCCAATTAAATTATAAGACTGTATGATTGACAGACACAGACCTTACTATTGTATCACAGATAGAGACACCAGTCCGAGTGTATTTAAACCAATAAAGGAATTATTGAATCATATGAATTAAGCTATTTCAAGGCAGGAGCTTGTGAACACTGCACGTGCTTTTTTTAAAGTAATGCACTGTACTCACTTGTGTTTATGTTATATGTTGTTTGTTATATTTCGCAGCCTTTTAATGTATAATTAATAAAAGGTATATTTTAAATCGTCCTTAGTCTTGAACTGGTGCACCACCCAGTGACAAACTTTCTTTCTCCTAATCTAAGTATCATTTACCCTTGTCCAGTGGTAGCACACCCCTGCCAACTAGTCACTATACAGTACTGTATGTACTAGATTAACCAACAGTGGCCACCCAAATTACACAACAAATGAGACTCTTACCATATTGTGCAACAGACCCACAATGCCAACCTTTCCATGCATACAATTATGCTGTACTGAAACTAGTCCTCCACTAATCTTTGCATGGTGACCGTATCTGAAGAAGTCATACTAGAGGTGTCACTAATGCTGGGCAATTCCCTTAGACCTGACCAGATGTCAAAGGGTTTTTTTGGGACTGCTTTTTGAATGGAAGAAGGAAGCAGCTTGTCCAACACTACATGGAGGCAGAACAATCCCACACTGTTCTGACAGAGTATTTCACAGCTTTGCGCTCACCTCCCTGTCGGAGCACCAGCAGTCGGGATTCCGACATCGGGATACTGACCGTCAGGATCCCCCCTGTCGGAGCGCCATACCATACTCTGCGTCCTAAGGTGCAGTGCATTGCACATAAACAATGTAAATAAAGAAGATACATTTATTTTTTATTGGAAGAAGGAAGCAGCTTGTCCAACACTGTGTGGAGGAAGAACAATCACACTCTGTTCTGGCAGTGTATTTCACACCACTATGGTGTCCTAGGGTGCAGTGCAGTGCACACAATGTAAATAAGGAAGAGAAAAAATTGTTTTGATTTTTGATTGGAAGAAGGAAGCAGCTTGTCCAACACTGCGTGAAGGACAATCACACACATAGCTTCTGACAGTATCTCTCTATGGTGTATTAAGGTGCAGTGCAGTGCACACAAACAATGTAAATAAAGTTAATAAGAGAAAAAAATGTATTCAAATTTTTTAAAGGAGTATGCAGCTTGTCCAGCACTGCATGGAACAATCACACACGGAACTTCTGACAGTATAGTATGGGTGCAGTACACACAAACAATGATTTTTTTTTTTTTAAAGATGACTGACAGCCTGCCTGTGTACTGTATCCCACTACACTGACTGATAGCCTCTGCCCTCTGCGCATGGACACAGCCTGCCTAACACACGTCCACTGACCAGCACAAATCCCTCTGCGAGAATCCGACGTGAGAATTCGCCATTCTGACGCACTTGGGTATCTGAGCTAAGCTGGAAACTCATGAGCCCGGCTTGTGGCGGGCTCGGGGGGGCAGTGTTTGGAGCAGTTTTTATTCCACGGAATCCGAACCACTCATCACTAGTTATAAGCTGATTAGTTCATACTTTATTTCTCTCCAATTTTTTGCCTTCTAAGCTCTAAAGTAATTATATCTCCCTGAAATGTTGGTCTCTGGATAAAATGTAGGGTGAAATCAGGTCTTATGTGTTTCGTACTTTAGGATTGAATAACTGCAGTGCTCTGTCTGTACGTGCTGTTCCAGTTTTAAGATCCTCATTAGATTGCGAAAAGCTGCTTTCTGATGTTTGCTGTAATTTCACAACTGGAAAGATAAAAATCCAAATGTCCTGATATTATCTGTACAAATTGTTTCAGTACTTGTTTCCTAGCACGGCACCCACGATATTCAGTTGTATGGCATCTAATCGCATCGCATGCGTGCATATGGCATGCGATGCAATGCGATGCGATTTTAAATTGTATAAGCCCCTATACGATTTTTAATTGTATAAGCACTCAATGTTAAATGCACACCCACGCCACCCCCAGTATCAACATCAACCCGAAGCGTGGCGAGCGGCGGCGGTACGCGTCCTCCGACCTTTTCATACCCCCAATATCCACGTCGGCATGGAGTTGACTTTATATAGTGTGGCGAGCGCAGCGAGTCCCGCGAGGGGACGCGCATGACTTCACATGTATTCCGCATCCTCTCGCGGGGCTCACTGCGCTTCGGGCTCGCTATATAAAATCAACACCACACCGACGTGGATAGTGGGGGTTTGAAAAAGTCGGAGGACGCGTACCGCCGACCCTCGCGAGCTCGCTGCGCTCGCCATGCATCGCATGCGATATGATCGCATGCGATGCGATATGATCGCATGCGATGCGATGAGACGCGATTACACCCGATTTTTAATTGTACAGGCACCCAGATGCCTGATTCCTATGTTAAATGCCCCTCAGACCCGATTTTAGATTGTACACCCACCCTGATGGGTAATGACTATGTTCAAATGCCCCCCCATTATTAACGCCACCCCACTATCAACTCCAACCTGAAGCGTGGCGAGCGGCGGCGGTACGCATCCTCCAACCTTTTCATACCCCCACTATCCACGTTGGCATGGAGTTGATTTTAAATAGTGTGGCTAGCGCAGCGTTCCACCGAGCTCGAAGCATGGCGAGCGGACGCGTAATACTTTTGAAGTAATGCACGTCCCCTCGCGGGGCTCGCTGCGCTCGCCATGCTTCAGGCTCGGTGGCTCGCTGCACTCGCCACACTATATAAGATCAACTCCACGCCGACGTGGATAGTGGGGGTATGAAAAGGACGGAGGACGCGTACCGCCGCCCCTCGCCACGCTTCGGGTTGGCATTGATAGTGGGGTGGCATTAACAATGGGGGGGGGGGGCATTTAAAATTGTCATTACCCATCAGGGTGGGGATACAATTAAAAATCGGGTCTGGGTGGGCATTTAACATGGAAATCGCGTCGCATCGCATTATAATGGCATGCGATGCAACGCGATATTAAAATTGTACACTCATCCCGGGGAAAGGCTCAAATCGGGTCCATCGCATGCCATCGCATACCTTAATTAGTGGAATGCAACGCGACGGGCACCGTGATAATACAGAAGTACCTAAAATTGTATAACATCGGCTGACATCGCATCGCATCGCATACCATCGTATGCCTTATGGTATGTGATGCGATGGGCGCTATGCTAGGAAACAAGTACCATTGTTTCTTGCATTTAAAATTGTAAATATGTTCAGCAAGGTTTTTTATACAGCAAGGGTGTACTGAGGGTGTGCCTATAGAAGAGGCTGCTACCAAAGCCAGATTAAGGGGGGCGCAGGGCTACTGTACCCCAAGCCTCCCTCATAAGGGAGTTATACTAGACTGGATTTATGCAGCAATATCACTGGAGTGGACTATACACACAGGATCACTGGACTGGATTTGTGCAGCAATATCACTGTACTATACACACTGGACGACAGATGGAGCCGCTGTCATTCAGGCAGGGGATGGCAGAAGATTCGCCAGCCGCCATCCCCCACCAGCCACCGGAAGGGGAAGCGCGCACAAGACGCGCAAGCGTTCCCTTACACCAGAGCTCCCCGCCGGTCCCCACAGTGTCGCTGCTGGTCCCCACAGTGTCGCTGCTGGTCCCCACAGTGTCGCTGCTGGTCCCCGCCTCCTGTTTCTTGTCTACAACTTTGTGGGTCCCCACCATTGTCTATACAATGCCCCTTAGTTGGGCAGAAGAAAGACTGAGGTGAGTCTGAGGCAAAGAGAGAGAAACAAGAGAGAGGGGTGGTCAGGGAGAGAGAGCTTCATGAAAAAAGAACAAATGAGAGAAAGAGAGGGGAGTAAGAAAGAGTAAGACAGGAGTGGGAGCAGGAGTGAGAGAGAGAGAAAATGTCAAGGAGGGAGGAGAAAGAAAGAAGGGAGCAAGAGAGTAAAGGTGCCCATACACTGCCTGCGACGTCTTGCAGCAGTGTACGGACACCCAACAGAGTGCGAGCCGCCGGCGCAGGGACACAAGCGATCCGTTGTGATGGATCGCATGCATCCCTGCTTCCCGCAACCCTCGCCGCCTGGAGGAACGGGTGGTTGGACGGCCTGCCCTGCCTGTGCAGTCCACGCCCCGCACACTCTCTTATGTGATGCGCATCATGCGTCACATGCTCACTGTCACAAATGCCGCCTGCCTCCCCCTCCCGGCTCCCTCCCCTCCGCGCGTGAACACAGAGTGCCCGGCCACCTGCAGACCAATGCGAGGAGGAGGAGGAGGCAGCAGCAGGCAGCTTACCCGGCCGTCCCGGACCCCAACAGCATCAAAGTGAGTCCACCACTCCTGTGACCTGTCAGTCGTTAAATATAAGCAGAGGCTGAGCCTGAGGTGTGTGTGTGTGATATGACTCACCTGTACTTGCATGCTGTATGCTCAGCTCCAAAGTAGTGGTGGCTCAGGGATGGACTGGCCACAGGACTATTGGGGGCTGCAACCTGGGGGAGTTCACAGCCACAGCTGGCACTGTTTAGTCTGTCAGTATGTTCAAGCAGATTTATTAATTTTATTATACTTCATTAATAGATCTGCTTTTACATAGGAAGCGCAATTGGATGCATTATTTTCCAATTACATTGTAGTTAATGCCTAATAACAAAGGAGTTTGCTGCAGAAACATTAAATCATCCTATAACATGAGCACCAGGAGGTCACATGTGTCTCGTGCATCTGTGCTGTAATGTGTAAAAAGGGGAACTCTGCTGCCATAATTTGAATATTGGAGACAACTGTGCTGCGTAATATAAATTGGTATTATTTTGTGGCCACGCCCTTTCCCCATGAAGCCACACCCCTATAGTTTCGGCTTGAGCACCCATCAGCAAAACGATAAATCGGCACCTATGTATCTGAGAGGAATCTTTTCAAATTACTTATATCCAAATGTAGATGAGCCCCAAAGCAGTTAGTAAGTTATACTATACTTGGTAAAGTGCTGAGAAATGGTGCAGAGGATTCAATGTAACTGTATCTATTCTCTCATTCCTTTTTTCCCCAAAAAATGTAACAGTGTAATTTGGGTTAGGTGACATGAGGGAGATTGCTAGATTAATCAGGGAGAAAGGGAGATTGCTGCTATTTCAGGGAGTCTCCTGCAGAATGCAGGAGGGTATGTAGGTATGCTATCACCTCCAGGGTCACAATTTGCTGCCAATAACAGTTGCAAAACAAAATATAAAAAAAAACAAGTTGTAATGACAAATAACCTGAACTCATCAGCCTAGTGTGCCTCCCCATACCAAGTGCCGCCCCTACGCATGTGCCTCAAGTGCCCAGTGAGAGATCCACCACTGGATTAGACATGTTTTAAGCAACTGTCCGATTCCTCATTAGTGGCCGATGTGACAATTACTTATTCAAAAAAGTGCAAATGTAAGTGAATTATGATAATATACTTAAAATGTTATTTTGACCATTAATGATAAAATTTAGGACAACTATAATTTAGTTGCAGCTCAAAAGTTAAACTTCGTGTTCATGTTTCAAAGTTCACAAAAAAGATTTCCAGTTTTGAAAGGCATTTATCTTTTTATTTTTAAAGCAATGACTGCCACCTTCTGGCATTAAGAAAACATTGCGCCAGCATTTCAGGTAATGGTTTGCTTGTCTGTAGATGTTCCTGAACTCTCTGATTTACACATCTTTGACTTTGCGTGCAAGGATAAAGATACCAGAGGTATGATTGCAAATATCAAACATAGGTTTATCAAATTCTCTCGGGAGAACTTCTAGGTCTTCAATGACAAACCCAGTATCTGTTATGACTTTCCTAAGAAATATCTCACTAAGGTTTATGAGTGAGAATTGCTTTGTGCCACATTTAAAGATAGTGCTTCCCAATATACTACCAATGATCAGGTGGCCCCTATTTGCAGCAGGGATGACAGATTTTTATGACATTTCGATAAGCAGCCTCATCTTTACAGGCACATTCCAGGCATCCCACAGTTAGAACACAATCAGCTTTAGGTAAGACAAGTGGATGGAGAGGATTACTCTTGGTGACATCGCATGGTATCACTCTTTAAGTCTCTTTCTCAGTTTCTCCTCCTTCTCACCTAACTTCCCACTATTGAAAAAAATATTTTTTCTTCAATTAGCATTAGCACATATTTAAAGATGTGCCAACTCAAAGTGGCCATATTTAAACGAGATCTAAACGAGACATAGTAGTGTCCACACTTATGCCTAACAAGAGTGTAGGAATTAGTTCTAAACTCACCATCGGTATCCTTATGGTTAAAACCCTTAACACTTAACTTAGCTTATCTAACTAAAATAACGACACGGACACAAGTGCTGGCGTTATTTTTGACAACTGACTATAAAACTATAAAATGGTGGCGGCACTAAAGAACGGTCAGAGGAAAGAAAGGTGGGGGGGGGGGGTAGGATCACCATAGCATTCACACACTGCTGGTGATCAACTCTCCCAGCCACCACCCGGGTCGGTGGTGGCAGCCATCTTCTGTGCAAAGAAGTATGGCTCCTGACAATCGATGTCGGGAGAGCGCCACCCACTATTTACACACTATTCCATCTACACAAATGACTGTTCTTTACCGCCGCCCAAGAGAAGAAGTAAAGACAGAAAATAGGGAAGGGAGGGCGGGGAATTTTCCTCAGAGAGGTAGAACTTCCCTAGACACAAGATCCTCCTAGCCTAAAACTACTCCTCCCCCTGCACCCATTAGCTGCCAGCATAGCACACTTAACATGACCCTACACAAACTGTTAAACAACTGCAGCATAAGAACCAGTGGTTTATGTAACCTCCGGCTCAATCATCCATCGGTTTTTCTATATAATAATATAATCAGGTACACAAAGAAGAATGTATTTTCTCAACAATTATTATTAAATGTGTGTCATGTTTTCCCCCACAAATACCTTAGACTGCATGCTTCTGCTTTAGGTTAGTATACTTCTAGTATGTGCAAAGTCCATAAATCTATCTATCAAAAATGTCCATGGTCATCTTACCGGTGAATAACTAACACTTGCAACTTGCCGCACCAGTGCGCGACCCATTTGCAGGAGTGTACACACCATGCAAATTTATTGGAACAAGAACATATGCAGATATCCCTGCAGATTTTTTCTGACACTTGTCTGAAACCTATATGCTCATCCTCTCGGAACCGCTTCAGCGATGTATTAGAAATTGCTTTTGTGCCCAAATATGGTATGAGTCAGGTATGTTTGTGCGTATGACCCTCCCATTGTACTAACACCTTCATCACATATACAATCAGTGACCGCTGCAGCCCTTGTGACTCAGCAACAGGTATCACTCTTCTTCTAAGCCTACCCCCAGGCTCCTATTGGCTATGTTTCTGGGGGTGGGCTTTAAAGGAGAGTGGATCTGAATGCTGCATCCTGCGGTTAGTTGCAGCTTTGATAGACCTGGTCCATTCCTGGGGACCTGCAGCCAGTAGATACAGTATGTTGCATATATCTCTGCATGTATGTTCACATGTGCTAACCAGCTCTCACATGTGGTGTGATTTGCAGGCCAGGAGCTGCAGTCTCTGGTGGTATAATTTAGTAACTCACAGAAATACACAGCATTAATGATTCTGTATCTGCTGTTACTATTGATATTTTGGCACTAGGTTGGTGTTGGCCATCCAAATTTTGTTTCCTTTTAAACAATTATTGACTGTATGCTTATTTTGTGGACATGCACCAACAAAAATAATATTTAAAAAAGTTTAGCTATTCATTAAAAGAATAACAGTAAAATACATTACTTGATGAATAAAAACCATTCAGTCATATAGCTTCTATCATTAAGACACCTTCTGGAATGTATACTGTACTGTATATGTTTTTGTACCTTGACAAAGGTCCATATTGTAGAACTGAAACATTAGGTATTGCCATGATGCTTTGTATCTACATAAAGTAAAATCTCTTCCACAATTACAACAAGTGCACCATTATTGTTTTATTTTAAACTAAATCATGTACTTCCTCATTGATTTTGTGGTTGTTTTTATACCACAGTGCTGTAATACATTCCCCAGGGGTCAATGTGAATCCTCAACACAGAAAACTTTTGCTTACTGCTGGGTTGAGTCATTTTGCTAGATTCATTTATATGGTGACTCCTAATTATACCTGCATGTTACACAAATAGGGGCCAGGACTGACAAAAAGGCAGGGCCCTGGGGGTGGAGCTGTGCATAAGGTGGGTGGAGCTATAGTGAGGTTGGGTATCAATTGGTACGCAAACCATTTTTAAAAATAAATGTGTCAAAGTTTGGCAGTGGGTGTTATTATGCATTTAACACTATCCCTGCCTCAGCTACCTCAATATGATATATACATGCAAATATGACATCTCCACAAACAAAATCGGCTAGTGTGGAAAAGTTGTGACTTGACCTGAATAAGAAACGTGCAAAAGCGTTTTGCTCTAAGTCAGTATCTTCTGTTCCAGCAAGACGCCTAAAGTTTCAATTTTTAGATGAAAATAATGAAACGTATGAAGAAGCTCCGATCTAGTAAAAATTATGTCAGGATGTCTTACAGTGGTTCATTAATATACTTTAGCATAGTAAAAAAAGAGTTGCGAGGGGATTTGGTGGGGGGGGCAGTTTTTTCTGTGGGGCAGGGAATCAGTAAGCTGCGATCTTCGCAGCTTACCAAGTCAACCAGTATCAGGCCATGTCATTGGGTGCTGGACGGGTTCCCGACAGTGGTGATCCCACTAGTCGTTTACCCGACATCGGGATCTCGACTGTCAAAACGCCGACAGCCGGGTGCCCGACGGCCACCCGCTATTTTCCCTCATGGGGGGCCACGACCCCCATAGAGGGGGAATAGAATAGGTGGCGCGCGTAGCGAGCCACCATGCCTGCAGAGTGGCAAGCGAAGGGGCTTTTTTGCGCTCGCCATGCTGTCTGACTCCGGGCAGTCGCTATCCCGGGTCGGGATAATGACTGTCGGGATCCCGACTGTCGAAGTCCCGTACCACACCCATGTAATTTCGTCAAAAATTATACCCACGTAGAAATGAATGATGTGTGCATCACAAATCTCATTTGTGGACACACTAGTTGTACCATCCATGCTGTGTTTTTTATGCATTGCAGCACATATGGGCATGCATCTGTATTATATATATATATATATATATATATATATATATATATATATATATATATATATAAGACGCTAATAAAGTTAGCGAAATGTTGATATTACTACAGACTACAGTATCTGCTTATTGATGTGACGTGAGTGCCGCTATCCTGCAACATATATCGGCAGCTGCTACTGTCTTTGAGGGCACCTGTTCAAAGATCCCAACTGGTTATGTGAGTGCCGGGCGTACGACCTGTGTGTATATATATATATATATATATATATATATATGTGTGTGTGTGTATATATATATATATATATTTATAGATATATAGATAGTGCACAATCAGTATTAACCCTCACTCAATGATTGCCAGTAAATTAATTAACAATAAATTAATAAATAAAGTGAACAAATAAAACAATCCAGCATGTGTACAGTGGCAGCAAAAGTCTTCAGGTTGGCCTAATTTTGTAGAGCCGTGAAAAATGTTTAGAGGATGGTAAGACTTCTGCGCCTTCTGTGTTTTAACATAGTCAGGGACAAAGTTACAAAGTTTCTTATATGTGCGTACCAATAATCAAGAAAATTCTCCCTCTTAGCAGTGTCTTTTCACTTATTTTGCTCCTTCCACGTTTTCTGAAATAATATTTTTTTTATTGAAGCAATGCATCATAAAAACATTCAATATACTTTTTTGAAAGTTTGCTTAGGAAACAGAGTGAGTGGTATAGAAAACGAACATCCAAAAAATATATTTGAAAATTGTTAACAACAATACAATCATTGAGCTCATCTCCACCAATATGCATAGATTTGAGTTAACTTACAATTTAAAATTGAATAAGAAGGTCATTCCCTAAATTTCTGGTCATATACCATATCAAATTACTAAAAGACTCATGAATTTGTAGTTTTATTGGTCTTGACAGTGTAGCTATGTAACTTTCCTAAGAATTAAAGAAAATTTCCACTTTTTTGTCTTTTTCCATTCTCGCCTCAACCCATTCCATTCGGAAAGTAAAAAAAACTATTTTGATTTAAAGAGAGCCAAGCAAGGAGGGTCCGAGTGGGCCCAAACTTGTTAAATTGCTTTCCTCGCAGCTATACAGCCAATAATAATATTTTACTACCTCTGGTCATTTCTTGATTTTTAGGAAAAATTCCCCCCAAAAATTGCAAATTATTAACCAGAATCTTTTAATCAAAGGCCACTGCCATAAACAATGATATATATCAACTTGGTTTTCACCACATTTCCAGCAATTATGTGAATTTGAAAGACCAATTAAAAATATTTTGTGGCAAGAAAGATATGTTCTGTGAAGAATATTAAGAAACATTTCTTTAAATATAGAAAAAGAGAAGAGTTTACATTGTTTAGTATGTGCCTTTAGGATCGTATCTAAGTTAATGTTTGTAAAGTTTATCCTCCAGGCTGCAAAACCCTCTGTTACATAAAAGTCCAAATTTAGTTGTAAAAATTTATAAGCAGAAGAAATCACATTTTTTGAGTAATGGTTCTTTTTTGAGCATATTGTCCACTGGATTGTTCCAGTCTGCTGAGGAAAATTATCTTTTTTTTAAACTGACATATTGTTGAGAATGTAAGAACGCAATTGGAAAAGAATCTACATTCGGAAATAAAGGGCCTCCTGTTTTGAGAATCAACCAAATCTCCCACTCCCTCCGATTTCCAAGTGATATATGGGTAGCCTACCCTTTCTCTGTAAAAATCAGGATTACCCAAGAATGGAATTTAAATTATTTTTATTTCTCATGCTCAACCAAAGTTTTTTAACTGGCCATAATAGAGGATTTTCTTTTAAGTGAGCAGGAATTTCCTGATCATACATATGTAAATAGCTAATTAAATCAGTGTCTTTTAAAAACTCTCTTTCTAAATCAGTGTTGGCATAATTTTCTTGATTGTGAATCCAATCATGTAAATATCTAAATTTTGCTGCTTGAGAATACCAGGTTATATTGGGAAAATGTATTCCTCCATTGGATTCTTGATGTTGTAGTTTAAATAAGCTGATTCTGGTTTTTTTTTTCACTGCCAAATAATTTTTCGAAATAGAAAGTTTAAGTGTTTCAGAAATCTCATTGGGAAGTACTTGAAATATATACATAAGACGAGACAAAGATACCATTTTTATTAAGTTAGCCTGTCCCAAATATGATAATCGCAAGGATCTCCAACTATCCAGTTCGTTAGCAATTTTTTTAATAATGTAGTTAATGTTCATACTATATAATTGACTCGTAATTCTAGGGATTTTAATTCCTAAGTAGGTTATAGATTCAGAAGACCAAGTGATGTCGTCCTATGCTATATTACCTGACCCCAACTCAAGGGCAATAGATTTAGTCAATTTTATACAATATCCAGAAATGTTTCCATAAGCTTGTAAATTTTGAAAGATATGAGTTAATGATTCCTGAGGATTGCTTATGTATAACAGAGTGTCATATACAAAAGCTGTTAATTTGATTTCCTTATTACCAATGATAATACCTCTAAATTGGGTGTCACTCTGCAAAAGACAAATCAAGGGGTCAATAGCCAGATTAAACAAAACTGGACATAGGGGACAACCTTGGCAGGTGCCTCGGTACATAGTAATAGGATCACTACTAAAACCATTAACTAGTAATTTGGTGATAGGAGAGGAGTACATATATTGTATAGTTTTTATAAATTTAGGATGAAAATGAGTATAGGTGAGTCTATAATAAAGTATCAAATGTCTTTGTAGTATCAAGACTTATTCAAATATTTTGCGAGTGTGAAGATTGCGACGAAGCTATACTTGCAGCGATAGCTGTTCTAACCCCTTTGATTGATTGTTTATTTCTAACAAAACTCAACTGATGGGGAGTGTGATTTTCTTGTATATTTTTTGTATTCTGTCTGAAATGATTTTTGCTAATAATTTAATATCCGTATTTAATAAAGTGATAGGTCTATAAGAATTTAATAATTGTGGGTCTTGATTTAGTTTATGGATTAGAATGGTATGAGCTGAATTAAGTAGGAACAATGGGGGCAGATGTATTAAGCCTTAACAAGAGAAAAATCCAAGGGTGATAAGGAGAGATAAACGTCCAGCCAATCACCTGCTAACTGCCATGTTACAGGCTGTGTTTGAAAAAAGTCAGTAAGGAGCTGATTGGCTGGATGTTTATCTCTTGTTATCACCCTTGCATTTATCTCTTGTTAAGGCTTAATACATCTGCCCCATGATTAGGAAAAAGAAGGTACAGAATATCTGTAATGAGCGCTTGTCAAGGCTGGTTTTTCAAACAGAGCAGCTGCAAACGGACTAGTCAGGTCCGTGATAATAGCAAGAGAAAGAAGAAAATGCATTGCTCAATTGATAATGATGTACCAATTAAAGAGATTTTTAATAAATGATTACAATATGACAATGATAAAAATGCAATGGTTAAAAGCAATAAACCACAATAAACAGGGGAACCTGCCAATAATATGGTAATAAACCTGCTCTGGTAGTCCGTTTCCCAGAAGTGTCCCTTGTGGGGAAAGAAAGAATTGCCAGGGGATGTCTGGAGACCAATTGAACGCTGGAGGTGTCCCAGTCCTGGTGGACTGCTGATTGTATGGATCCTCTCTAGGTGCGAATGTACTTGGAGATGGTGAATGGTTCACCAGGCGATTTGTAATCCCAAATGAGCCGCTGGAGGTGTCTCTATCCAATGCAGAATGGAATGCAGGTGGAGATCCTCTCTAAAGTGCGCTGTGCAAAGATGGGTGTTGGGTATGGAAAATGACCGCTCCAATGAGGAATGGGAAGGGACAGTGTCCAGATGAATGGGCAGGTTGAGAAAGAATAAAGTCCAGGGCAGGTTCCCAGAGGTTAACCAACGCGTTTCGCTGTCAACCACAGGACAGCTTTTTCAAGGTCTTTCTCCACCTGCCCATTCATCACGTAAATATATGCTAAATATAACGGAACATTTATAAGCCACTTGGAAATAACTAAATCCTATTAAGACACATGAACTGTCACGCTTAAATGGGAGCTGAGCTATACAAATTTTTGGACATATGTGAACTGACCTTATTAATTAATCAAAAGTGATTAACAAAAAGCAGGGGACTGTGATAATAAATCCATCATAAAAGTTATAACATTGATTTAATCAAAACATCATTTGTATAAATGCTGGATATCAATTGTTTTTAATTGTTTTATTTATGCATGGTTATATGTATATTTAGATACTTTTTTTATATATATAAAAAAACAGTAGATCAACGCAGTGCGCTGCCTTTATTGTTTTTTGGCTCTTACAAAATGGAAGTCAGAGCGAGTGACACTGGGGAGAGGCAGTATAATAAGCTGTTGACAGTGGGTGATGTTGGGAAAAGGCATGAGTGATGAGGGGAGGCAGAGGGTGCCAGGAAGAGGATGTCAAGAGAGAGGATTGCTGGGAGAGGTGACCGGAAAACAGAAAGGGAGTTATATTGAAGATGGGATGTTGCATAGCAACCAATAAGATTCTACTTCATATTTAGCAACTTAGAATCTGATTGGTTGCACAGCAAGTGGTGGGACTCCGATGATGCGATTCTGCATGAAACGCTTCATTTGGTCCTCACGAACCCACCAGCCGAGGGGGTGTTGCCGGAGACTGGCGGCATTGCAAGGGGATTATCCACCTTTCCGGGGTCCCAGAAGGTGGACCCAATTTTTGGGAGCCACCCGGTCATTCCAGGAAGGTAGTGCAGTATGTAGTGTTGGCATAGTAGTACAGGCATGTAGTACTACAGTAGTAGTACATGTACAGGCATAGGCAAAATATGTCTTCAGCTATATTTACAGATCACTGAAAAATATAATAACAGTATTATCAATGATGGCTAATGGATTCAATTAAAAAACAGAAAATTTGTTAATACTGTAGCAATTACACTATTTTATTGCAATGCATATTACTTTATTTCATATAGTGTATTTATGCAGATGACACATATAGTCTTTAATATTATTATGTTTAATAGCAAAACACCCCTAATTTACAACAAGCAAGGTAATGTAAATACATACAGTATAAAGACTGTTACTAAGGGAAATTATGAGTTTATAAATCAGCAATAGCGGTGTGCACTTTATTTTCTTCTTATTACGGAGTGTGTCTCTGTTCTAAATGTTTTCTAATTATAGCCTATAGTTATTACTTTCATTAAGGGGCCAATTCAGGTTCACTCGGCGTGAACTGAATTTGGCCCCTGCCCTGATGGTCGTAGCGGTGCACATAGCGGTGGAGGCCGAGGATATGTGGCAGCACTGGGTGTTCCCATGGGATTGCAGCCGGGACAAGCTGTGCTGGAGGTGGGAAGCCGACATCACATGACGTCAGCCGCCCGCCAGGTATTCGTCCCGCTGGCCGCATATATAAGTCAGTCACCGCTGACTTATATTTGTGAAGGCAGGATAAATCATTCGATGTTGTCGATCATCGGATTTCTCCTGCTGCAGGCACATGTGAGGGGTGTGTCTTTGTGACACATCTGCTCGCATGGTTGCGAGGGAAAACTGCAGCGGGGGCCTGCATTCGCCAGGGCAGCATCACAAGTAATTGGTAAGCTGTGAGCTTTGCAGTTTACCGACTCAACTGGAATCAGCCCCTAGATGTATGTTTATGTTGGATTGGACAACAAGTTAGACATTTAGGTAGGGTGGCCAATCCTGGGATCAGGATCTATAAGATCCCGGGATTTGGCCCCAAAAATGCTGGGATTTCAATTCAATCCCGTGATTGGAGCTTCCAATCCCAGAATTTTGGGAATAGACTGCGCATGAGCAGTCTAATGCTGGGCAGCGTCTGAGCACTCGCTCAGATGCTGCCCGGCTGGTCCCGATGCCCGGTCAGAGGTCATGCTGTGCCGAGAAAGCTGCACAGCCGCTCTGCCCGCCCGCAGCTGCACAGCATGCCCCAGCCCAGCTCCCAGACACGTCTCCAGCTCCCCCGGTCGGTGGGCCGACTTCCAGCTACTTGGCACCAGGCTTCCAACTACCTGGCATCCGCCCGCACAGATCCCAGCTGCTCCCGCCCGCACCATGCCATAACGGTAATAGCGGGCATTTTTTCATTAGGCAAGCCAATTTCGGGATCCTGGGAATCCTGGGATTGTGCATTTTTCAATCCCAAATTCCTTCAATTGCCATCCCTACTTTTAATGGTATATTTACGCAAGTTCTGGTATATAAATGTGGAGATGTTGCCCATAGCAACCAATCAGATTATACAGTAATTCTTTATCTAGCACCTTCTTGACTATAATATCTAGAATGTGATTGGTTGCTATGGGCAATTTCACTTTTATAGACCTGTACTTTATTAAATATACCCCATTACTTCATATTACAATATCTAAACAAAAAATTTACAAATATGAATTTAACTATCCCGCAGCATTAATAATTATGGCCAAATCACGCTTAAGAACAAGAGCCACAATAATTATACATGGCCATAACTTTAAGTGCATAAATCTAAAGTGAAGCTTTCTGAAAAAAAGATGAATGATTGTAAATCAAAGCCGATGCAAACAAAGCATTTAGATTTTTCAATTTGTTTCCAAAGTGATTTATAACCAGTTCTCCTTACTTTGGTTTATAGGCAAGGACAAAATACTGACTGTCATTGTCAAAGAGATCCATGGTTGTCATATCAGTCCGAGGACTAATTACCAGTTTCTTTATTTCATAACCAGCCTTTATATAAGCCATCTCCAGGTCATTTTTGGACATGGTCAAGACAGAGAACCGTTTATTGCCAATATAGTAGAAGGTTGCATTTAGCTTACCTATAACCAATAAGTGTCCCCCAGGTTTAATCAAGTTTTTAAATTTTTTTAGAACATTACAATATGACTCCACGTCCTTACAAGGGTTTTCCAGGCAGAGACAGGTGAGGAGACAATCAGCGGGAGGCAGGACAATAGGATCGTATGGGTTAGTTTTCAATGCATCACATTTCAGGACCTGTTTCACCTTACTGCGGAGCTTCTCAGCTTTTTCCTCACAATTCGCCCTGTAAAAGAAGCGCATAACATACTGTTATTGTGGTACCCGGGTGGTGGCGTGTACGCAAAAGTCATGCGGTGCAATTAAAATGTAAACGTCATGGTCTTTTCTCTTTTCAAACAGAGCAGAGTTTATTTAAAAGTTCACAGTTCATCGCAGAATAATGTTCAGTTACTTTTCTTCTTCGCAAAGAAAGGGGGGGGGGGAAGCAAGAATGTCTCGGTGTGGTGCACCTGCAGATTTAGATAAAAAATCCTTTGAAGCTCTCTGCGAAGCGTACGCAGACCTGACACACCTAGTGTGTGCTCCCAGCCTTCCCCTCCCTCTGAAATGTTATTTTGATCTGTTTAGTTTAAATGGTGCGTTCCCGCTGCCGGCTCTCCCACCCGCCTCTAGCCTGAGACGCGGTGTTAAACACTGAACACCGCGCGGTGTTCATTTGCAGGCAGACGGCTTATCGGGAGTGAAGCGGCTGTACTTTACCACTGTCACTCCAAGCCAGCAAGCCGCGGCTGCTGCCTATTGCCGTCCTCACCCCACTGACTGTCCTTGTAGCCACAGGGAGGACGGGGCTAATACTTGCCGCTGCTGTGCCCATTGTAGACGGGCACCTCACTGTCTACTCCACACGGGAGTCGCCTGGCACCGGGACTACAGACCTAGATCTGTTAGACTGCCCGAACAAGCAATACATTCAACTAATCAATTACCTTTATTAAACTGATAGGAGGATTCTCCTTTATTGTTTGGCAGTTGGGGATTCGGCATGAAAAGCCTGTTACACATGTGACCACTACAGAAAAACCCAGATAAAAAGAAGGGACACAGATCCTGGGAGCCTCAAGGTGTGAGGATTATTCCTTTTAATTTCACTGTCCGTGTCATTTATGTATTTGTGTTGTATATTTCGCAGCTTTTTAGAAATTAATGAATAAAGGTTATATTTGATCTAAATCTGCAGGTGCACCACACCGAGACATTCTTCCTTCCCCCCCTTTCTTTGCAACTTTGCCGTGTCCAGTGGTAGCACACCCCTAATTGATATACATTTGATTAACTATTAATGCCTATTAGGGGGCCATATGAAATACTTGTTGATAATTTCTGTACGACCGGTCACCACGAAAAACCTCTTTCTCTACTTTTCTTCTTCACAAACACAGTTCAAACAGGGCTATACATGACCACAGCTCTTGCTCCCTCCAGCACAATCTTGAACAACAACAGCATGAACAACGGTGAGACAGTATCACATCACCTACCCTCGCAGTTTTCTAGGAATCAGTAGTGCACTCGTTGCACTCTGAGATTTATTTTGGTGCATTTTCTCTACAGTCTACTCACTGGTATCTCCACCAAACATGGGGCCCTCAGGGCCAAATGTGGTTCCTTTACTCACCCATGCTGTCCTGCTTCCCACAACTCACACCTCCCTTTCTGCCCTTGAAGGTGGGGATCCCCCGTGTTGCTGCTGTCTTCCTAGTGCTGCTGCAGCTGCTATCTTCCACATGCTGCTGTCCTCCTTCTCTATGGCAAATCTGAACTTCTCTTGCCCTTCATAGCAGCACCCAAATGTTGCCTCATGCCTGGGACAATGGAGACTGTCCATGGTCCCTGGCCTCCCTTCTCATTCTTGGAGATTGCAGCTCCCCGGCAGGCAGTTGGCGTAGTATTGTTTGCGAGGGAGGCATGGGTACAAGTACCCACTGAAAATGATTATGCCAAGAATAGGGATAGGTTGGTCATTAAATCTGTGTGTTGAAAACCGTGTGTGATTAAGTTTTCCCCTAAAGCATTAAAAAAAAGATTACAAATCAGACATTAACCTCTTAAAGATGTCTATAGAGTCTCTTATGCACCAAATTATAAGATTCTGAACATTTAAAATATACAATTGACTAATTAAAGGTGCCCAAAATTTTACATTGGCTTTAAGAATGATAGCTTATAAAATTGATAACAATCATTAGTAAGGCTCAACTATCCCTGTTGCTGTTATTTGTATATGCATATACAGGAGCATATTAAGGGAGAATGGGGGGCGTATGCAGTATACTGTAGCTTGTAGCATATTAGTGTGCACTAGTAGACTTCGCTAGGTTCTACAGGCTTTCACGGAAATGACACAGCTGCCATTTTCTCAGCAATGTCCCTAATTTGTAAAAACACCATAAAAATGGCCATCGCTCCATTTTCCTGGTGAGTTTACAGTACTGCTGACATGTCACTCAGCACAAACTGCACACCTTACAGATACACCACAGTGTACTGTATAGAATAACGTAATGTCTGCAATAGGCATGGAGTGGGTTAAACATCCAAGACTGTTGTGTGACCTAGGGAAGCATGTGACTCGGTGGTCCAATAAGGACTTAGGGAAGAGCAGTGTTAGCTGGGATATCAGGGCAGGAAAGGGAGGAGTATTTCTCTCTTTCCTGAAAGTTTTCTGGTGAGTGGATCTGTGCCCCTGAGCTCCCCAGTTAGTGTATAATTGCTTTGCTGTCTCAGTAGTGCTTTCCCTGACTATTTACCATGCCATGCATACCTCCCAATTTCTAAAGATTGCAAATAGGGACTCTCACAGCGCCCGCAAGGGGCATGGCCTATACTAATTAGGTCGCGGCATATGCTAATTAGGTCGCGGTATATGCTAATTAGGTCGCGGCATATGCTAATTAGGCCGCGGTATATGCTAATTAGGTCGCGGCATATGCTAATTAGGTCGCGGTATATGCTAATTAGGTCGCGGTATATGCTAATTAGGTCGCGGCATATGCTAATTAGCCGCGATTAGGCCCCCACCCCTCTGCAATGCTGAGCGGGCGGGGATTCTGGGCTCAGAGTCCCCGCTTTGGCGGGAAAGAACGGCAGGTGAATAGAATTAGTTCTTATTCAAATGATGATGCTACGTATATGTTTGCTTTTCGGTGCGCTCGCCTCTCATTGGCTTAGGCCTTCGCTCGATCTCCCGCTCGGGGGGCAGCGAACCCATCAGATGGGTGGGTAGCCAATGCAGTAGGTCGAGCGGATACCGCTTGTTAGGGTAGGCTTGATTACGTATGCAGATTGTGTGGGTGGAGCTTAGTTAATTAGCCGTTCTTTCTGGGCCACCATTAATTAATTAATTATTAATAAATTAATCTAGCTTAAAAGTGCTAAAATAAATCAGCTAACAAATTCTGCCAAACCTAAGTCTCCGAGTCTTTATTTCAGGTTTAGTTTGTAAGTTTTGAAATGTGATGTATATACATGCTAGAGGTCACACACATCAGATGCTAGGATGTTTAGAATAACGTAATGTCTGCAATAGGCATGGAGTGGGTTAAACATCCAAGACTGTTGTGTGACCTAGGGAAGCATGTGACTCGGTGGTCCAATAAGGACTTAGGGAAGAGCAGTGTTAGCTGGGATATCAGGGCAGGAAAGGGAGGAGTATTTCTCTCTTTCCTGAAAGTTTTCCCGCCCTCCCTCCCTTGTGTTATTATGGTTGGGTGGGTGTTAATCGCGTTGGCTGATAGGCGGGAAAGAACGGCAGGTGAATAGAATTAGTTCTTATTCAAATGATGATGCTACGTATATGTTTGCTTTTCGGTGCGCTCGCCTCTCATTGGCTTAGGCCTTCGCTCGATCTCCCGCTCGGGGGGCAGCGAACCCATCAGATGGGTGGGTAGTCAATGCAGTAGGTCGAGCGGATACCGCTTGTTAGGGTAGGCTTGATTACGTATGCAGATTGTGTGGGTGGAGCTTAGTTAATTAGCCGTTCTTTCTGGGCCACCATTAATTAATTAATTATTAATAAATTAATCTAGCTTAAAAGTGCTAAAATAAATCAGCTAACAAATTCTGCCAAACCTAAGTCTCCGAGTCTTTATTTCAGGTTTAGTTTGTAAGTTTTGAAATGTGATGTATATACATGCTAGAGGTCACACACATCTGATTAAGTAGCACATACTGTACTGTATAACCACACAAATGCCTATTTAGGCAGAAAACCCAATTGAATATAAGGTGTTATTCCAGAAAGTTGCAGGACTAACTCGAGTGATCTTTGTTAGTCTAAATTATTTTGAGTTAAGATCAACTGAAGAGAAATCCATGAGCGTACAGTACCTGTTGCCTTCAAGCTCGCAAACATATTTGATAAGATGAGTCCAATCAAAAGCATTGGGATCCTTTCTCAGCCATTTCTGAAGTTCCACAAGGTTTTTTTCAAGAAAATCAGAGGAGATGATGTTTTTAAAGACTTCACAAGCAGAGAGGAGATGGTAGATGGTCGGTCCACAACCAACATCAATCAATGTGTCTCCTTCTACACCACCTACATAATATAATAGATAATATTGACAGATTGAATGAACGGTACGATCCCATCTCAAGTTTATGGTGAATAAGGATATCCATCTTTCCTGACAAGTGGTGATCCTATAGAGATACTGTACAAGGGGATTTCCGGTTTCTTGCAAGTGGTGAACCCATAAAGATACCTTTATGTGTTTTCATGCTCCTGCCACAGTGTGAGTGAGGGTATGCTCCTGGTATCCCCATAGTGACTTTTTTTGTCCCTTTCTCTATTTCCCCTTTTATGAGCATCTACTGAAAAGAGATTCCTAATAAAAGCATCAGTGGGTTTATAGACTTCCAGCTCCCAGATCAACATTATTTTGTTTGTCCTGATTCGTCTTCCGGAGGACTGTTGCAGTGGCCTTCATTTTAATGTTTGGCTGCAGGAAGTAAATTTTGCGCTTTTGGACTATTTCCAAATCTGTGTCCTCTATATAAAAAATATTTTTTGGTGGTTTTGATTCCTATTCCCCATCTCCCATGGAAATGATAGAAATTGTTTTTGTACTGTCTAAAATTTTATTTGAAAAGGTAGATCTCTGTTTTAATTATGTGGCATCTAGACATTTGGTATGTTCATTGGAACTACTGTACATTCATATTTTAGGTTATGAGTGGAACCACGATGAATTACTATTGTATGTCAGCTGCCGGTTTATACCCAGTCTTTTAACTATTGAGGAGAATTAGACCTTTTATTCTATACATTTTTGGTATATAGAGTAAGATTGCTTTCTATATTCAATGTAACACAGTGGTGTATAGGACAGGATGTCCTCAGTAATGATCGCCTCTCACCTCCCCATCTTGTTTTTCATTATCATGTTCCTCCTTTGAACATTATTTTTTGATATAGTTGTATGTGAATGAAGGTTTTAACAAAATACCTATTTTTATTTTTATTATGTATTTACGGCACTATTTTTCATCATTTAGATCCTGTTCACCCCTGAAGAAGTCCCATTCGGATGAAACGCATAGGGTAATTTGGGTCTTTAATTCTGATTTAAGTCAGGTGTTGGATCAATCATTGAAATTTTATGAGAATCACCAATCTAAAATAAATATTTCTTTGTATTGATTTTCTGAATAAATACAATAGATTTTACCACTGTGTACTATTTCTGATGAAAATATAAGAGCACAAATAATAATAATAATAATAATAATAATAATAATAATAATGTTAATTATATAGCACTTTTCTCCTAATATGACTCAAAGTGCTTGCATTTGCCTTTTACAGCCCAATATACAAAACAAACTTAACAACTTAACAAGGGACATTAGTGAAATGCTTGGGTGAACAGGATGACGCGCCTCCAACCGAGTGGAACGCGGAAGTGGAGGTTTGGAGCGCAGGAGATGCGTTTCAGACACAGTTCTTAGCGCTATACAGGAAGTGAGTGGACGCGCTTCCTGCAAGAGGACAGGCAGCCCCGGGCGCCGTGTGACTGGACAGGTGAGTAATCAGTGTATCTATCTATTTGACTGTTGGGGGTGGTAATGGGGTTGATTACACTTTGTCTGTTGGGTCTATCATCCTGAGGACGGGGGTTGCATCCCCCGAAAGCGCTAGTGCATTTGCCCAATACACTCGCTGTGAATATACTACTGAATTGTGTGCCTCTATTATTGGAGTACTATTCGTTTTGTTTGGAGTGCACCAATCAAGCTGCTTAAAAATAATTGGAGTGCCGGCATATATAGAATATTATATTTAAATATATATATATATATATATATATATATATATATATATATACTGTATATATATATATATATATATATATATATATATATATATATATATATATATATATATATATACTGTCCGAGAAGGGATGTCACTCAGAGATGAAACAACGAAATAAATGTACGCGACAACTGTATGTGGTCAACATTTCAGGGGATTTAGCCCTTTTATCAAGACCTGATCAGGTCTTGATAAAAGGGCTAAATCCCCTGAAACGTTGACCACATACAGTTGTCGCGTACATTTATTTAGTTGTTTCATCTCTGAGTGACATCCCTTCTCGGACAGTATATATCTATATTGGATGTGCACCGGAGTCAGCTGCGATTTACCCGGGAGTGCCGGTCTCCATTGGTTCATATATATATATATATATATATATATATATATATATATATATATATATATATATATATATATATATAACAAAAAAAGGGGGGACAAGGGGGGCGCCCAATAGTGCAATATCGTTGTTTATTTTTAAAAAAATTCAAGAAAACGGAAGAACTCCGATTATTATAACTCGTACCAAGTTAATCTACTGGAGTGGACTGGGTACCACTAGATTCACAAAACAATCCCCTCTGGCATAAACAGCATACACAGGATGGAATAAGGTCACCGTTGCAGTATGATCGAATAACTCACGGGACCTCTCAGCTGGGCTGCTGGGCAGGACAAAGAAAGCCGGCGTCTCTGATCGCTGCAAGCAGGCTGTCAGCGTGTACTGAACGCCAGGGATTGGAAAACACGTCACATCAGCCACGCCCCTACGCGTTTCGTCAGAGACTTCGTCAGTGGGGTGGCTGATGTGACGTTGTGGCATAGTATAAGAGGACAAGGGGTCCAATCAGCATCCCCGCATTAGCATACAGTTGCGTAACATGCAGGTGCCGCCCCCGTTGTACTTCTGAATGAATGGGCTAATGGAAGTGTGGTAGCGTCATTCAACCACACTGCTCGATGTTACAATTCGTCAGAGTTACATAATTAAAAGCATATTCACGTGTACAAACGTACAATATAAAATATAGCATATAAAATGAAATATAACAGACGCCGTGTTAGAGGCTGATCTGTGTTGCATTAGAAAACCTTCATAGTGCTTTCAATTAGCGCATACAATATTACACATAGTAAAATTATATCAGCTGTTTGTCATCCATTTGTATGATGAACAAACAAATATAAAATTAATAATACTAAAAGTACATATATATAAAAAGTATTAGTTTACAAATGTATATAAATATATATATCGAAACGAATGAAAAATATATATACTATTAGTGAGCATTTAGAGAATAAAAAAATAAAAAAGGGAGCAAGAAATACGCAAAAAATACAGAAAATACAAACATTCAAGAGTAGCAGCAACTATGCCATCAGAGCTAGAGACTTTCAAAATATTCTAGCTCCCACTAAGCATTATAATGATTTCTTTAGTATCTGTATATGCTTAAAATCATTGATGTTTTTCTTACTATATATGCATATATTTTTTATCATGATATTTGATGAAATTTAATGAAGAGTGGTTGGTATATCTAGATAGAGTTTATTTATGATTTATTTATGATAAGTAATTAGGCATCTTGTATGAACGGCGTGATCTCATAGTTCTCGTTCAAGCCATAAGGTATCAGAGTGTTCAGAGTTATAATCCAGTATGTCTCGCGTTTGGTCAGGTGTTTCTCGCGGTCACCTCCTCTTTTATTGGCCGCCACATGCTCCAGTCCCTTTATTTTCAAGAGGCTTGGGTCACTATTATGGTACTTTAGAAAATGTCTGGGCAGGCTATGATTTGTTAGTTTATTTTTAATATTTCTACCGTGCTCCAGCATCCTTATTTTAAGTGGCTGTTTAGTTTTGCCTATATAGCTAAGCCCACATGGGCAGGTGGCCATATAGACAATAAAGGTAGACATGCAATTTATTATGCTTTTGATCTTAAATGTCTTTCCGTCCTTGCCCATGAAACTTTTCGCACCTTTTTCCATTTGTGGGCAGATTTTGCAATGTCCACACTGAAAAGAGCCCGTGAGCCCTCCAAACATCTGCACTGGGCGATTTTCAGGGACTTTTTCTAAGCAGCTTCTTGCAATACTTGATTTTACAGTTTGAGCCTTTTTGAAAATCACATCTGGAGTGTTTGGCAGGTGTTCTGATAATACTGGGTCCAGCTTTAGTACATGGTAGTGTTTGTACAAGATTTTCTTAATTTCTTTTTCAGCTGTGTTATATTTTGTGATGAAGGGGCAGAATATTTTTTCTCCTCGATCTTTGGTTTTGTCTCTATATTGTAGCAGATCTTCTCTATTGGTCGCTGCAGCTTTTTCTTTTGCTTCCATTATCAGCAATTCTGGATATCCCTTTTCTTTAAACCGGTCCTCATATATCTGTGATTGTTGGTTAAAAGTTTCTAAACTTGAACAGTTTCTTCTCAGCCTGGTGTATTGGGATGAGGGAATATTTTCCTTCCAGCGTGGAAGATGACAGCTCATAAAGTCCAGGTAACTATTACTGTCTACCTTTTTGAAGAACGTGGCTGTATCTATCCTTCCTGTGTCTTCAAAATGTTCAGTGGAGATCCTGAGATCAAGGAATTCAATAGTGACGTCGCTCATTGTGTGCGTGAAGCCCAGGTTGTATTCATTGATGTTAATACTCTGTATGAAGTGTTCAAACTCCCCTTCGGTACCGTCCCACACAATGAGGACGTCATCTATGTAGCGTTTGAATATTTTGAGCTTCTCTTTATAGGGTCCTGTCAAGATGTCCTTCTCCCAATGACCCATATACAGATTGGCTAGGCTTGGGGCACAAATACTGCCCATTGCCGTCCCGCATCTCTGTATATAGAATTCCTCTAGGAAACTGAAATAATTGTACTTCAGTACATATTTTAGACAGTCACAGATGAACTGTACTTTTGATGCAGTTATGTCACTGTCTTCTTCTAGTACTGTTCTTATCACGTCAATCCCTTTGTCATGGGGGATTGACGTGTATAGAGATTGCACGTCGACCGTGCACCATTTATATTGTGTCGACCATTCAAAGTCATTCAGTACTTGCAAAATGTGGGTGGTATCTTTTATATATGTACCCAGTAAAGGAACATACTTTTGGATATATTTGTCCACATACTCTGAGACTCTTGAGCTCAGAGCACCTATACCGCTGATAATTGGTCTACCAGGGGGTGGGGTTGTATTTTTATGGATCTTCGGGATGTGATAGAATGTGGCGATTCTTGGTGTAGTATTATGCAAGTAAGTATATTCTTCCAGATCTATGCTTTTATTTGCCAGACCTTGCTTCAATAAATGCTCTAGTTCCATCAGGAACATCTGAGTTGGATCTTTAGGCAATTTTTCATAAGAAGCCTGGTCACCAAGAAGTCTATTCGCCTCAATCACATAATTTTCCCTATCCATAATAACAACCCCACCCCCCTTGTCAGCGCATTTGATGACAATTTGGTTGTCTTCTGTAAGGCCTCTAAGGGCTTTTATTTGCGCATTTGTCAGATTTTTCTTTCTTATAGGCCGATTGTCCATGCTCTCAATTTCTTTTCTAACTAGTTGTGAGAACAATTCAATGTGTGGCCCTCTTGACTCCAGCGGGAAAAACGTTGATTTGCATTTCAGACCTGATGATTGTGTTTGTTTTCTATTTTCCCAATTTTTTATTGGTGCGTCCGACTTTCTTAAAAAGTGTCTCTTCAAAGTGAGCCGTCTTACATATAAATTTAGGTCGATATACATATCAAACTTGTCCACTCCACAGGTTGGGGCATATGAAAGCCCTTTTTGTAATACTTGTTTTTCTGCATTGCTTAGTACTTTTTTCGATAAGTTGAATATGCCTTTATCCAAGTTCACTATCGGAGGGTTCTCAGCTTTGATTCTCTTCTTACTCCCTCTCTTTCCTCTTTTTCTTCCTGGAATCTTCTCTTCCGAGTGGTGGGGGTGAGATTTAGTGTACTGATTCCCGGATGTCGGCATGTGTCGTCTGTCTGTCGAATCTCTAAAAAAGAAGCAGCAGATGCTTGACCACGTTGGTTTTCATCTGTGTTCCTCAAATTATCAAATCTATTTGGGGCTTCATATTTTCTCCAAGATTGTTGCTGTTGTTGTTGTCTGGACCTATTGAAGGTTTTTTTAGGGTATTGCCATTCTCTGCTAGTATTTCTGGTGTTAAACACTCTTTGTTCTGATCTGAAATTTCTGGATGATCTACTCCTTATCCGATATGTCTGATGATGGTTTTCATTGGGACCTCTAATTTCTTCATATTTTTGGCGCATACCACCTCTCTCAATGTGCCATGTCCGGACTTCCCCTTTCTGGTAGTCCTCCTTATCACGCAGAAATTTCCTCTTTTTACTTTCTATCATTTTATCTTCAATCTTTGAGATTTTTTGATCTATATCTGACTGAATTTTTTTGAATTTTTCTGTTTCTCTTTGCTCCTTTAATTCTAGATTTATTTTCTCCAATTCCTGCTCTACCCCTTTAAGGGTTGCCTTTTTCTCTGTCACTAATAGGCGCATAAGATTAAAAGATGCTTCATCTAAGATCTGTTCCCAGTCTTTTAGGAATTTGGGGTTATCCTGTCCTAGGGTGGGGTTTTTTATTAATCTTAGGCCCCTCGGGATTCTTCCACATTTAATATAATTTTCCAAGCCTGTGATATCCCACCAGGTCTTAGTCTCTTTTATTAAATTTCGTTCTAATCTATTATAGATATCAGTATCACCAAGCTCCATATTTGCTGCACTAGGTTCCAATGTATAATCCTCATTGAAAATCCTAGCACAGTCATTCCTTCTTTTATTATGGAAATCACTATTTCTAAACATAGTCAGAAATAATCTAAACCAGGTATAACAATAGGAATAGTTCTGTGAATAAAGTCCAAACCAAAAAAGTCTTATTATTGCGGTGCTGGTTTTAACTGCTGCTCCAAAACCGGGATAGAAAGAAAATACTGCAAGTGGGTTTTTGGAATTGAAGCGCTGACACCTGCTATTAATTAGCCCTATTCAGGGATCACTGCTCTCCAGATAGCAGATTATAATAAGCACTTGTCTTTTTCTTTTAGACCGCTGCTCCCCGCTGTGGTATGGTGCTCTATCCTAGGCACCCAAGGATGTCTACAACAAAAAAAGGGGGGACAAGGGGGGCGCCCAATAGTGCAATATCGTTGTTTATTTTTAAAAAATATATATATATATTCTGTTGGAGCAAGGGGGCGTTCACATGAGACGCTCACACGCCCCATTCCATCGGAGCCCTTCCACTGCAGAGGCAGGCAGGGAACCTGCTCCCTGTCACCCTATCAGATGGAGCTCCTCTCCGCTGTCAAACACCAGCTAAGGGAATCTGGTGATTCCCAGCACTGGCTGAGAGGTGCTCCATCTGTATATATTGCTTCCCAGAATCCGTAACCTCAGGGTAGTGATACACACTACCCAGTAGGACCTCTAGCATCTATCCATCTGTCAGGTAGGACCTCTTGTATCTGTCTGCTCCAAGGCGGCAGCCTTTTTGGAGGGACATATTCAGCAGATCCCATACGGACGGTCAGTCCCATTGGAATCTGCAGATCAATTCATCTGCAGATATATCTTCTAGTGTGTATCCAGCTTTAGTGTTTTGAAAATGAACAGTTAAAAAAACAGTTGAACAAAAATTGAACAACATTAATGAAATACAGTAGCTCGGGTTTATTATGTGGGCTCTCCTCATCTCTGCCATGAGAAAACCAGGACTAGGCCTACAACACCTCCGGCTGAGAACATCAGGACTGCCCCAGGCCTATCCTTCAAGGTGATCAGGGAGCTAAGGGGATAGAGCAGCAGGACAAGAATCAGCAGGGACATTTCCATGGTGAGTGGTGGGTGGAGGAGTCGAAACTTGGCCACATTTTCAGGTGGCCAGGAGTGCCACCCAAGTATTGGGAGCCTCCCAGACATTCAGAGAAGGCAAGTATGGTACTGCAGGAATTAATAGAGATAGAGATAACAACGAGTGCACAGCTCTGAAAGAAATACATTTGTGTTACTGTTTAAAATTTACCTGGAGAAAATGTTTCATGAAGATTCTGTAATACAAAGTTTGTCCATTCTCCTATTAACTTCCCTACTCCTGGTGCATAGTATGTTTGGTAGTAAGCCGTCGGGTCAAATGCATCGATGTAGGTCGGCTGGGTGCTGATGATAGGTGTCTCCATGTTGTTCTTTTTTCAGGGTGACTCAAATTGCGACTGACTTCAGTTAGACGCCTTAGAATATAAATATTATAATGATGCAATTATAAAAATCATATAGATTATAACATTTTAGATGTGATTTATTTCTCACATACAGATGTAGTGCCCGTCATTCAGGCAGGAGCTGGCAAAACTTTTGGCAGCCCCTTCCAGCCATCAGCTCCTGCCAGGAGGCGCACGCGCACAAGACGCTTGCGCACCCTGTGGCGACGGAGCTCCCCCTGGAGGACCCAGCAGTGGCAAACGCAGGATTTTCAGAAGGGGGTTTCCAGAGGGGCAGAGCAAAGCACAGAGATGGACACTTAGGTGACCCAGTATATGCCGGGCCAGTTAAAGTATTATAGATAGACCAAATTTATATAAATAATAATAATAAAAAAAAAATATATATACATATATATATATATATATATATATATACATACATACATACAGGGGCGTCAACAGCAGTGTAGACCCCTGGGCATAGCAATGTATTGGGGCACCTACCGATCCTCCAGCGGTAGGGGTGGGGGAAGCTTTGATGTCCCGCAGGTGGTAGGGGGTATTATATCAACCGCTCAGCATGTAGGGCCTGGATCAGTAATTTCCACTAATTACCCCTTTACTGCACAGATGGTGGGAGATGAAGTGGGAGAAGGGGGCATTGGGCTGAATGAAGGGGCCCTAAAACATAACTTCCAGGGTGGTAGAGTATGTTTAATACGCAGAGGAGGGGTGTATAGTGGAGTGGGCTTATTATTCATAAGATATCTCCAGGTCCCAGAAATAATTTTTTTAGATTTTAATGTAATTAAAAACTAGAGAATCTCACCTACCAAATGGTACTCAGGACTAGGGGATCAGAGTTCAGGAGGCAGAGCAATCTGCCAACGAGTATATAAAACTACATACCAGGTGTGTGGAGCAGGAGCAGTAACCAGCTGCTGGGTGGCTGATATCTCTGATTTTGGGAACAGTAGAGACATGCTACTAATGTCCATCAAAGGGGGAGAGTCCCAGCTTTTGGAATATACCCTCAGAAAAACTCTAAGTCAGACAGAACCTGAAATATCTGACTGGGAAGAGCAATTAACAGGCTTGGATGGGGACCACTGCTTTGAAGTCAGATATCTCTGGTTTCCAAGGGCTGATTTTTAAAATTCTTGTACCCATGGAAAGATGGGATCCTCACCTTTTAGCCTATGGTCCTTAGACTCCTGGGGGGGTTTCTGGGTACTCAGAAACCCCCCCCTGCGTGCGCTACTGCCCAGGGGGTGCTCCATCGCCACGTGGCGCACAAGTGTCTCATGTGCATACACCCCCTGGCGGGAGCTGGTGGCTTGAGGGGGCTGTTGAAAGTTCTGACGCTTTTCCCTACTTCCCCGCACCCCCTCCTAAAATGGAGACGGGCATGGTCCCGGAGCCCAGCCGCCGAGAGACTGGGATGTCGTGAGACGTGCATCCCAGTTTAATGGAGTCCCTGTCCTCCGGTGCTCACCAGAGGGGGCATTCTGGCAGGTGCCTGGCAAGGACAAGGGCTGCTCCATCTGTGCTAGCAAGAGTTAATAATAATAATAATAATAATACACATTACACTATTTAGCACACTAGTCTCTAGTACAGTACCTATACTAACGCTTGTAACAATGAGAAGTGAAGGTGATGCCCACAGAAATCATTCATATTGTAATTGAAACTCATTTCTTTTTTGCATTCTACAATATGATAGAATTGTGTTGGTTGCTATGGACAACATCTCCACTTGTGTGTTTTATAAGCTCTAGTAGCTCTAATCATTGGCAAATGCAGGGGGCGGGTTCCTAATGTAATATAAAATATAGTACTCTGCAGTACATTGGAGCAGTAACAGCCCTGAACACAGGGCCGGCGCCACCACTAGGCAGCTCTAGGCATTACCCAGGGCTCCGGCACCTGGAGGGCGGCAGTTCGCCCCTCACCTGACCCCCATGTGCATATAGCTGGCCGGGGTGTCCGTGCCGCGGGAGTACCTGCGGCGCTGTCCTGTGTATAAAGCTGCTGCTGTTGGCGGCGGGGGCCGCAGCGGGGTCCCTGGAGTGAATAGAGAATAACTAACGCTATGCGGCGGCGCGGGAAGCGCTTCTGGGTTTGAAAACACTTGTCGCACGCTGATTGGCTGAGATTCAACCAATCAGCGTGCGGCAAGTGTTTTCAAAATCAGAAGAGCTTCCCGCGCCGCCGCATAGCGCTAGTTATTCTCTATTCACTCCAGGGACCCCGCCGCCGACAGCAGCAGCTTTATACACAGGACAGCGCCGCAGGTACCCCCGCGGCAAGGACACTCCAGGGATCCCGCCATCACCGACAGCAGCAGCTTTATACACATTGACAGCGCAGTGACAGCGCCGCACGGACACCCCTTCCCGCTCCAGCACTGCAGGGACGCCGACAGTTTTAGAATACAGGTACCACCCCCGGGGCACCGGGGCGCCCCCACCCCGACTCGCCTGGGGCACTCCGGTGCCTTGCACCGGCCCTGCCTGAACATTTGTATTTTTATACACTGGATACAGTATGGAATACAGTATCAATATTTAACAGTACAGATGGTCTACAGTATAGGCTGTTTCAAATATTTAAATAAGATAAGTGGTCAGTAAAAGGTTAAACATACCATAATAATTAAATACACAAACATACAGTAACAGAACCAGTTCTAAGCTCACAATCTCCCAGTTCATGGTAAGGCTCCCGTCTCTTTCTATTGCCAGCTACTATGGTAGTTAGGGGCTGATTGATTGGTTGTTTATCACTCTCCATTTTATTACTTTTGAAGCTTAGTGCATCTGGCCCTGAGTCTTCATTGATGCATTACTAGGTGTTGTGGCCTTAGTGAGTCTGCTGGGACATCATGGGACCATAGCCATGCCTCATTTTAGTAATGCATCAATGAAAAGAGACAGATATGAGAGATGACAGCACTCTGTGGCAGCATACCATTTGGAAAGGTGAAGCCACCCATGGAATACGGTGTGATAGAGGATGAGGGGAGAGGAGGCTGGCGGCAGCACAAAGAAGGCTAAGAGGCTAGCAGCAGGACTACTGTGGTGCAGGAGGAGTTTTTCTGTGAATCATAGGGAAAGATTGCTGCTATGCCACACTGTGTGAACACATACATTGAAATGCTGCATTAGGACCGGGGACCTGCAACCCTGCTGCGAATGTATGGACAGCTGCATAGGAGCCTCTGTGCAGGCTTCATCCAGCTAAGCGGGTCCCACTGAATGAGACCCACTGTGCTGCTATGTGTGGTCTAGCACTTAGCGGGTGAGGGACACAATTCCAACTCCTCTAGGTGCCATTGGGAGGTCCCCAATTCAAAATACACAAAGAGATAAAACGGAAGAAATGGGGATGGAGTCAGAACACAAGATGTGTGCTGAAGATGGCATTGGATGGTGCTGTAGACATAAGGGGATGGCCCTAGCGACACAGAGGGAGGAAAAGTGCTGGAGACACAAGGGGGATGGTGCTGTATAAACACAAATGGGATGGTCCTAGCGACACACAGTGGACACAGGGCTGGAGAAACAAGAGGGATGGTGCTGTATAAACACAAATGGGATGGTCTTATTGAGTAGCGACACACAGGGGACACATGGCTGGAGACAAAAGGGCATTGGTGCTGTATGTTTTTAATGAAGTGGCATCAGGATAAGTATGTCAATATTGTTATTGGTTTTATTTCTTCCTTTTTACTAAATTGTTCACAGTGCCCTTACCGATGTTTGGTCTTGGAAGATGGAACAGGAAGGGACAAAGTCAGTGGCAACAATGGTGAGGCAGACCCCGCTTGGAGGAGCCAGGGTCTACGAGGAGAACCGGGTCCAGGATGCTGCTGCTTTTTTTTTTCGTAATGTGCAATGCTGCATGCATCTGCGGCGTAGGGGGAGGGTGTCAGGGCAGCAGGTGCTATGCATTTCAGACATACACTGATTGGATGCAGCGGTGGCAGTGCTTTTGGGTAGCCAATCGCAAGGCTGCCTGTTGCTGCACTCACTAGTATTGGAGTCAGACAGGAAGTGAATTCCAGCCTGCTCTGAGGCTGAGCAGTGAGCACGGAGGACTCGTGGAGGAGGCAGCCACTGCCCTGGGTAAGTTACTTCAAGGGGAGGGCCGCGGCTGAAACAGCTCAAAGTACAGGGGGTTGGAGAAGTGGGCTGGGGAGTCGGACAAAACTGTTTAAAATAAAGGGGCTGGAGGTACAGATACAGTTTAAAAATATAAGGGAAGTGCTAGAAATATAGCAGGGGCCACAAACCCTAAACACCCCTACAACCTAAATCTAACCAAACACCTCCCTCCCTGCAGCCCAACCCTAACTATACATCCTCCAACCAAGAAGCCGAACTCTATCCATGCACCCCCTCCCCAGCAGCCTAACCTTAATTATACACCCCCCAGTAGCCTAACCCTAACTATACTTCCCCCCCTAGACTAACCCTATCTATACACCCCCTCCACAGCCCAACCATCCACCACCCACCTGCAGTCTAAACCTAACCACACACTACCCACAGCAGCCTAACTATACTCCCCCCTGCAGCCTATAATACGAACCACACAGGCACACACCCGGAGTCTATAACCCTTAACCACACAGACACACACACCCACAGCCTATATCCCTAACCATACACACACCCTGCAGCCTATAACCCTAACCACACACACACCCTGCAGTTTATAACCCTAACCACACACACACACCCCGGCGCCCTAGGCAAAACTTCTGCTAACTGCCCACCCCCCCTCCTACACCGCTAATTACCTACATAAAAAAAAACACATATGCCCCCCACATAAAAAAATGCCAGCACATCAACCCTTTACCACTTACATTAACTTTTATAGGGGCTATAGAGCTGCAGAATGGTAGAGGTGAGACATGGATAGAGAGTTGCAGGGCAGTAGAGAGGAGATAAAGCGACGCAGAACTGTAGGGAGAGGAGAGAGAGACATAGAAAGGTAGGGAGTTAAGATAGGGTGGTAAGGAGGCGATTGTGAGAAGCAGGGAGGTAGGGAGGGTATAGTGAGAAGCAGGGAGGGGATAGAGAGAAGCAGGGAGGGGATAGAGAGAAGCAGGGAGGTGGGAGGGGATAGAGAGAAGCAGCGCAGTGGGGAGGGGATAGAGAGAAGCAGCACGGTGGGGAGGGGATAGAGAGAGGTAGAGCGGTGGGGAGGGGATAGAGAGAAGCAGTGCGGTGGGGAGGGGATAGAGAGAGGCAGCGTGGTGGGGAGGGGATAGAGAGAAGCAGGGAGGGGGGAATAGAGAGGCGTTGGGCATTACTGAGGAATGAAGACACTGGGCAGCAGGGAGTTGACCGAGAGATGCATGACTGCAGGGAGCGAATAGAGAGAAGTGGGAGATAGGGAGGGGAGACATCACAGGTACCACAACACATTTGAATAAAATGCAGTGACAGTGAAAAAAGGCACTGACTGCTGCTGACTCTACAGCGATTGGACAATGACATCCAAAAACGTGTAAATAACTCTTTAATAAGAGGTCTGCTGACTGGTGGGTACAGGGGCACCAATGTGATGTTATGTGGGTCCACACAAACGAAAATAAGTGCGCAAGTCCCACAAAAGTCCAGTCTCCAACAGGGTTAATACCCAAACTTTCAATCTCCTGCACTTTGGTCTGTAATATGACCGGCAGCTCCTGACAACACCTGGATTCGGAGGTTCACTTAATATAAATGTGGGTCCACACCTGCTGGTTTCCCTGCATACAGGAAATATAGTACATCCATCCACCATACACTGCCTCCATACATACATACATACATACATACATACATACATACATACATAGATGTATACATACTCTACCTCCCTCATACCTACATATACTGACTCCATACATACAGTACATACAGCAATAAATACACTGCCCAAATACATGCATATACATACATACAGTACAATACTCCTCTCATACATGCACAACCACACACTGCATCCATGCATCCTCCAGCCTGGGCACACACTGACAACTATCACTGCTGCCCCACATAAAAAAGTACATATTACCGCTGACCAGCATGGCGCACCCGCCACTGCAGACTCCTTCTTCTGGCTCCAGGTATACTTTCAATCACCCCTTTAGTTTGTTTAATATATATGTAGCACCCTTCACATTTATTATTACTTCTTACCTACTGCAGGTAAGTCCTATCACATATAATTTCCCCTATCCCTTTTACTATCACTTTAATTTCACACTAATGTGATGCCATGGGGTGGTTCTGCTGGGCTGACCTGGGGGGCCCTGTGCCCTGGACCTGTCCCAGAGTAGTGTTAGGGACTTGTCCTATTGAGGTAACCTGGACGAGGTGGACAAGCCGATACTAATGGCCATTACTATGCTAATAACCTCAAATGCAATATAGCAAGATATTAAAAGGTCTAGCATATATATTTAGTGTGCACCTGCAAACTCCTCCTCCTGCTTGCTGCACTACAAGTCTCAGCAGGTAGCACCTCATATGTCCAGGGTGTGCAGTTTAGGGCCCCTCCCCCTATGTACTATATATTGTGTATTCATACACACTGGAAGGAACTAGAGACGCCTTCCTCCTTAACTTGCACCCCACCCACCTGTCCCAAATTGATTTTAATTAGGTTGGAGTCCCAACATTCAAGACTGCACACCTCAGCTTGGCACTATGAGGGTAAGTCCTACTATACATATATGCTGAGTGTTAGTCTGTGGGACTGTGTTTGGGGCGCAGGGCTCTTTGGGCTGCTGTTGCTGGGCTGCTCCATGGCATCATATCGTATACTTTCAATCACCCCTTTAGTTTGTTTAATATATATGTAGCACCCTTCACATTTATTATTACTTCTTACCTACTGCAGGTAAGTCCTATCACATATAATTTCCCCTATCCCTTTTACTATCACTTTAATTTCACACTAATGTGATGCCATGGGGTGGTTCTGCTGGGCTGACCTGGGGGGCCCTGTGCCCTGGACCTGTCCCAGAGTAGTGTTAGGGACTTGTCCTATTGAGGTAACCTGGACGAGGTGGACAAGCCGATACTAATGGCCATTACTATGCTAATAACCTCAAATGCAATATAGCAAGATATTAAAAGGTCTAGCATATATATTTAGTGTGCACCTGCAAACTCCTCCTCCTGCTTGCTGCACTACAAGTCTCAGCAGGTAGCACCTCATATGTCCAGGGTGTGCAGTTTAGGGCCCCTCCCCCTATGTACTATATATTGTGTATTCATACACACTGGAAGGAACTAGAGACGCCTTCCTCCTTAACTTGCACCCCACCCACCTGTCCCAAATTGATTTTAATTAGGTTGGAGTCCCAACATTCAAGACTGCACACCTCAGCTTGGCACTATGAGGGTAAGTCCTACTATACATATATGCTGAGTGTTAGTCTGTGGGACTGTGTTTGGGGCGCAGGGCTCTTTGGGCTGCTGTTGCTGGGCTGCTCCATGGCATCATATCGTATACTTTCAATCACCCCTTTAGTTTGTTTAATATATATGTAGCACCCTTCACATTTATTATTACTTCTTACCTACTGCAGGTAAGTCCTATCACATATAATTTCCCCTATCCCTTTTACTATCACTTTAATTTCACACTAATGTGATGCCATGGGGTGGTTCTGCTGGGCTGACCTGGGGGGCCCTGTGCCCTGGACCTGTCCCAGAGTAGTGTTAGGGACTTGTCCTATTGTGGTAACCTGGACGAGGTGGACAAGCCGATACTAATGGCCATTACTATGCTAATAACCTCAAATGCAATATAGCAAGATATTAAAAGGTCTAGCATATATATTTAGTGTGCACCTGCAAACTCCTCCTCCTGCTTGCTGCACTACAAGTCTCAGCAGGTAGCACCTCATATGTCCAGGGTGTGCAGTTTAGGGCCCCTCCCCCTATGTACTATATATTGTGTATTCATACACACTGGAAGGAACTAGAGACGCCTTCCTCCTTAACTTGCACCCCACCCACCTGTCCCAAATTGATTTTAATTAGGTTGGAGTCCCAACATTCAAGACTGCACACCTCAGCTTGGCACTATGAGGGTAAGTCCTACTATACATATATGCTGAGTGTTAGTCTGTGGGACTGTGTTTGGGGCGCAGGGCTCTTTGGGCTGCTGTTGCTGGGCTGCTCCATGGCATCATATCGTATACTTTCAATCACCCCTTTAGTTTGTTTAATATATATGTAGCACCCTTCACATTTATTATTACTTCTTACCTACTGCAGGTAAGTCCTATCACATATAATTTCCCCTATCCCTTTTACTATCACTTTAATTTCACACTAATGTGATGCCATGGGGTGGTTCTGCTGGGCTGACCTGGGGGGCCCTGTGCCCTGGACCTGTCCCAGAGTAGTGTTAGGGACTTGTCCTATTGAGGTAACCTGGACGAGGTGGACAAGCCGATACTAATGGCCATTACTATGCTAATAACCTCAAATGCAATATAGCAAGATATTAAAAGGTCTAGCATATATATTTAGTGTGCACCTGCAAACTCCTCCTCCTGCTTGCTGCACTACAAGTCTAAGCAGGTAGCACCTCATATGTCCAGGGTGTGCAGTTTAGGGCCCCTCCCCCTATGTACTATATATTGTGTATTCATACACACTGGAAGGAACTAGAGACGCCTTCCTCCTTAACTTGCACCCCACCCACCTGTCCCAAATTGATTTTAATTAGGTTGGAGTCCCAACATTCAAGACTGCACACCTCAGCTTGGCACTATGAGGGTAAGTCCTACTATACATATATGCTGAGTGTTAGTCTGTGGGACTGTGTTTGGGGCGCAGGGCTCTTTGGGCTGCTGTTGCTGGGCTGCTCCATGGCATCATATCGTATACTTTCAATCACCCCTTTAGTTTGTTTAATATATATGTAGCACCCTTCACATTTATTATTACTTCTTACCTACTGCAGGTAAGTCCTATCACATATAATTTCCCCTATCCCTTTTACTATCACTTTAATTTCACACTAATGTGATACCATGGGGTGGTTCTGCTGGGCTGACCTGGGGGGCCCTGTGCCCTGGACCTGTCCCAGAGTAGTGTTAGGGACTTGTCCTATTGAGGTAACCTGGACGAGGTGGACAAGCCGATACTAATGGCCATTACTATGCTAATAACCTCAAATGCAATATAGCAAGATATTAAAAGGTCTAGCATATATATTTAGTGTGCACCTGCAAACTCCTCCTCCTGCTTGCTGCACTACAAGTCTCAGCAGGTAGCACCTCATATGTCCAGGGTGTGCAGTTTAGGGCCCCTCCCCCTATGTACTATATATTGTGTATTCATACACACTGGAAGGAACTAGAGACGCCTTCCTCCTTAACTTGCACCCCACCCACCTGTCCCAAATTGATTTTAATTAGGTTGGAGTCCCAACATTCAAGACTGCACACCTCAGCTTGGCACTATGAGGGTAAGTCCTACTATACATATATGCTGAGTGTTAGTCTGTGGGACTGTGTTTGGGGCGCAGGGCTCTTTGGGCTGCTGTTGCTGGGCTGCTCCATGGCATCATATCGTATACTTTCAATCACCCCTTTAGTTTGTTTAATATATATGTAGCACCCTTCACATTTATTATTACTTCTTACCTACTGCAGGTAAGTCCTATCACATATAATTTCCCCTATCCCTTTTACTATCACTTTAATTTCACACTAATGTGATACCATGGGGTGGTTCTGCTGGGCTGACCTGGGGGGCCCTGTGCCCTGGACCTGTCCCAGAGTAGTGTTAGGGACTTGTCCTATTGAGGTAACCTGGACGAGGTGGACAAGCCGATACTAATGGCCATTACTATGCTAATAACCTCAAATGCAATATAGCAAGATATTAAAAGGTCTAGCATATATATTTAGTGTGCACCTGCAAACTCCTCCTCCTGCTTGCTGCACTACAAGTCTCAGCAGGTAGCACCTCATATGTCCAGGGTGTGCAGTTTAGGGCCCCTCCCCCTATATTCCCTGCATACAGGAAATATAGTACATCCATCCACCATACACTGCCTCCATACATACATACATACATACATACATACATACATAGATGTATACATACTCTACCTCCCTCATACCTACATATACTGACTCCATACATACAGTACATACAGCAATAAATACACTGCCCAAATACATGCATATACATACATACAGTACAATACTCCTCTCATACATGCACAACCACACACTGCATCCATGCATCCTCCAGCCTGGGCACACACTGACAACTATCACTGCTGCCCCACATAAAAAAGTACATATTACCGCTGACCAGCATGGCGCACCCGCCACTGCAGACTCCTTCTTCTGGCTCCAGGTGCCTCGTGCACCGAGAGGCTACTGCAGTGCACAGCCGCTGATTTGGAAGCACTGCTTCCTGATGCTGCTGCAGGCAAGGGGTTACAGCATGCTGTTGTGTTAATACTGAGCCGCTGGGGGTTACTATGAAGCCTCCGCTGCTGCTGGCGGAGAAGCACTGCTCCGTCCCGGTCCATGTCCTGATGCTGCCGCTAGCGCTATCGGTAGTGAGGACCGGTCCCGTTTGACTGAATGCTGGGGCGCTTGTTCCCACCCTGGGAAAGAAATATAATTAATTTGAATGTTGTACTAAAAAAGGGGCGCCCTCCCTGCACCTGGGCCCACAACTCGCTAGTTCCGCCTCTGCACCACGGGCACAGGCATGAGGAACACATCAAAAGGTTAAAAGGGGAAAGCCTGCACCCACACCATCACAGATCCTCTTTACTCTCTCCATAAGGCACTTAAACGTAAGCATAACCAATCATTTATCCTACAGGTGACCACTCAGTGTTTCATATATATTTAGTTTATCTATTCATTTTATTTATTAATGTTTATACTCATATTGAGTGGCGGCTCCAACATTTTTGCTTAGGGGGGCTGCACTGCCTGGCACCACAGCTCACTCCATCCATTTTGCTTGTGGCGCATGGTCACAAATAGTGCGCATGCATGCACCATGCTAGCCTCAGTGTCGGTGAAAAAGGAAAAAAAATTGTGGCGACACGCATGCACAATGAGAAGACCCTAACGGCTGACTGGTGGGAAATTGTGCATGCGCAGTAGTGCCACTGTCTTTTCCCAGCAGACCAGAATCTTTTTTGGCAGGGGGGGGGGCAAAATTTCTAATTACACCACTGGACAAAGGGTCCTATCTGATTCAGATTTAAAGGGGTAAGGTTACATTTGCAACATTTCATTGCGAATGAGTTGTTCTAAAACCAACCATACTAACTAATACAAAGTAACAAAGCAGCAATATAGTACATTCAGTTTTATTTCTTCATAGTTCTACTCAGCAGTAAGGGCACAATTCTTTGTCAAATTAAACCTATTTTGTATATGGTTAGTAACAAGAAGAAAGTATTAACACGAAATAATTAAAAAATAATCACAAAAATAAATAAAATAAGCCTTTATAGACTTGTACAAAATATGGAAATATACTATGGTATCAAGTTGTCTTTTCTATTGGAAGAGAGAAAAACTTTCATATTGTATAGGGCAGTGGTTCCCAAATGACAACCCAACATTCCAGGTTTAAGGGTTCCTGCTTGTGCACAGATGGTATAATATACATACTGACTGAGGTACTAATAAGGTAATCTGTGCTTAAGCTATCCTTAAAGACTGTTATGTGCATTTGGGCATACAATTAAGTTCAATTTAAAAAAGTTTAAGAAATATTACAGTAGCTCAAGACATGAAATATTTCTTACCTTACCTCTCGTATGAGTGGCTGTCATGTAAGTCAGTAGTAGACTCTCTATTGACTTTACTGTGTTAATGCTGACATTTTCCTATCCCTTTCTGATTTTCCAAGTTATTTACATTATATATTTTAAGCCAAGCTCTGTGGAGGAGATTTATGAAAAAATGGAGCGATTTTAAGTATAGAGAAATAAAGTACTAGCCAATAAGAATTTTCTAAGATGTGCCTAAAAAAATGACTGCTATAAGCTGATTGGTTGGTACCTTGAAAGTATGTTGAAATATATATAGAGAGAGAATATTTAACAAGTTCTTATTTGTGTTTGGTACTGTACATTTTGGTTGAATAACTGCAGTGTTCTGTCTGTGCATAATACGTCAAGACCCTTGCTAGATTGCCAAAAGCTGATTTCTGATGTTTGCTGTAGTTACACAACTGGGAAACCAAATTCTCTTATATTATCTGTATAAATTATTTCTTCATTTGCTCAGCTAAATTGAAAAAAAGGTTCAGCAAGGTATTTTTATATTGTAAAAGGCCCATATACTCTGGGCGACTTGAAAGCTGATCATTTTACTTGTTTGTGTACTCCAGTGTGTGCGGGGCCGCGATGAGAGGTGAGCGCTGATGCACGCTCCCGCATCATCGCTGGCCTGAGCGCTCATCTGCTGATATTACCATGTTTTCTGAAAATGAAACATTTAGACAGGGTGCAAATTGCGGTAAAAAAAAAATCACACCTTTTGCAGCGAAATTTGCACTTTTTGACCTGGCGATTTTTGTCTCACTTCAAGTCGCATCCAGATTTTTTCCTATTGTAAAGTATACAACTTGAAAATGTTCACCTGTTCAGGGCAGAAGCCCGGGGCTGTCCCCGGCGTCCTTAGGCGGTGGACACCGGGCTGATACCTGTAAAATAAATAAAAAAAAACATTGCTTCCCCCCACATGCTAGGACTTGGCAAACTACAAGTCCCAGCATGTGGGGCAATAATGGCCCGCTTGGACTTGTAGTTCACCTGTAAAAAGAATGTGCAAATAAAACACACACACACACAGAGAAAAGTATAACTTTAATACATATACTAATTTTATGCCAGTATACATACCAATCCGTAAAAGCGGGTGAACCCACCTGCCATTGAATACGTGCAGGGCCGGCGCCACCACTAGGCAAATCTAGGCATTTGCCTAGGGCGCCGGCCACTGGAGGGCGGCATTTCGCCCCCCCGTGCCGCGGGGGTACCTGCGGCTGTGTATATAAAGCTTGAGGCGGCGGCAGCAGCGGGGGGTCCCTGCAGTCAAGAAATTATCTGAGATTCAGCCAATCAGCGTGCGGCCAGTGTTTTCACAACAGAAGCGCTTCCGCGTAGCCAGGCGGATAGCGCTCGTTATTTCTTGACTGCAGGGACCCCCCGCTGCAGCCGCCGCCACAAGCTTTATATACACAGCCGCAGGACAGGTACACCCCCCCCCCCCCCGGCACCGGGGCGCCCCCACCCCGACTCACCGGCCCTGAATACATGGGTGTCGAATTAGTGCCGTTTTTTCAGCTAGCTCAATATCCCCATTAGTCCTTCACAAATTGTCATTCACACACAATCTAGCAAGAGTTGGCCACTTTTATTTGTTTTAGTTTTCAAAAAGATGCATATTTTGCGCAAGTCCCTTTGCACATTCGAGTCATCCGGGAACAAGAGGTTTTTTTTGCCATGACTGAAGCCACATTATATGACACATTTGTAGGAACAGTTCTGAATACGTGTAATTACAGTATGCCTGTTTTATGTTCATCTCTTGTACAGTGCTGGAGCAAATGTCCCCTCTAATGATAACAACCATGAAACTACAGTAAATTCACACATACTGTAGATCTGTACCACTCAGTATATGGCAGAATATGTGCATGTATGCAATGTAGGTCTTATTATATAGCAATCACTGGTGTATCTATAATGGTTGTAAGGTGTGTGGTGCACATAGGCCAGTGGGTCCAGGGGGGCCACACACTCTGCATCCTCTCCGTCTGTCTGGCATGGCCATTTTCTGGTGATTTACACATGCCCAATAGAGGTGTCCTCAGGTGATAAAGCGGACAACAGCAGACAATCTACAATGGCAAGGAGACAGGGCCGCTGATAGAGGGACACGCGTGGGCTTGCACCCAATAGTACCCTCCTATAAGGGACTTAGGTGTAAGTGAAGCTTTCGTTGGGTAGGATGCCGTACCATATTGACTTTTGAACTTGGACAGTGTGGGAATAACAGACCAAAAAAAAAAAAAAACACAATAAGGAACATCCAAGGAGGACATGAAAAAAAATGACCCTGACACTATCCCTCCACCACCAGTCGAAGTGCCTCTCACCCTCTGCCTGAAGACATACCAACATTATGGCCTGTCTAACAGGGGGAGGGCTGTGGGAACATAGTCAAGTTCTTATTCGTGTTTCATACCTTTTGGTTGAATAACTGCAGTGTTCTGTCTGTACATGATATGCTGTAGTTACACAACTGGGAATATAAGAACTAAAAGCCCTTATATATCTGTATAAAAGGTTGCTTCATTTGCTCAGCAAAATTGTACAAATGTTCAGCTAGTTATTTTTGTTACGTAAGACCCCATTCTGGTTAACTTGCAAAAGCATATTCGGTACTTGTGTATAATCACGGCGCCCAATGTTATATAAATCGCATCGTATACGATATCGTATAGGATTTGCGTCTGATTTGCTGACGATTCGATCCCGCTATGCGATTTAGCGTCCGATTTGCAGCCGATTTGCCGCGATTTCATGCCTAGCCAAGTCAGCCCGAAGCGTGGCAAGCGCAGAGAGCCCCACAAGCGACGCGGTACACGTCCTCCCTACCTGTTTATACCCCCACTATCCACATCGGCGTGGAGTTGATTTTATAAAGCGTGGCAAGCCCAGTGAGCCACCGAGCCCGAAGCGTAGCGAGCGGACGCGGAATACACGTCAAGTAATCGGTGTCCCCTCGCGGGGCTCGCTGTGCATGCCACACTTCGGGCTCAGTGGCTCGCTGCGCTCGCCACACTTTATAAGATCAACTCCGCGCCGACGTGGATAGTGGGGGTATGAACAGGTTGGGAGGACATGTACCGCGTCCCCTCGCGGGGCTCGCTGCGCTCACCACGCTTCGGGCTGACTTGGATAGTGGGGGTGTACAAGGATGGAATAGATTGCGAATCGGCAGAAAATCGCGGAAAATCAGCCGCTAAATCGCATTCGAAGTTTGCATGCGATTTGCATATTCTCTCTCTAGTAGACAAAACCATGCTACACTGGGGCAGATGGAACATGTGCAGAGAGTACACACTGTGAGATACACACTATTTTTCTACTCAATTATAGAAGCAACGTCTTCCGGCCAAGATCGCGTCCTCTTGGTTCCAAAGTAGGCATCCAGGGGACTTGGCAAAAAATAAAAATAAACACACATGCAAAACCCGGTGCCAGCATGAACCGACAGGACTCCCCCCCCCCCCCGAATAGCGGCCTAGTGGCTCCTTATTGGCCGCTAGGTGCCACTGTGCGGCCAATAGCGATATTCATGGGGAGGAGCCGCAGGATGTAAACACATCCTGTATCTACTCCTGTCAGTTCATGCTGGCACCGGGTTTTGCATGGTTTTTTTTTTTTTTGCCAAGTCCCCTGGATGCCTACTTTGGAACCAACCGGATGTGATCTACGCCGGAGGACCTAGTGAGTATAGCTTGCTTCCACAGGTAGATTATTTCAAGACCAGCGGACGGATGGACGGAGACCTACCTATGGGGTCATTTTTTTACCCCATATTTTGGGAACCAGGCCCTTGGGGAAGTCTATTTCAATCGTTCCCAAATACGACTGCTTTGTAAATTTTCCTCCAGAATACAGATTTGTAAATGAAATATGATGGGCGATGCCAATCGTATTCATTCGTATAAAGCAGGGCTGGGGAACTTTTGGCCCTCCAGCTGTTGTTGAACTACACATCCCAGGATGCCCTGCAACAGTTGTAGAATGAACAAATAGCAAAACTGTAGCAGGGCATGCTGGGATGTGTAGGCATTGTTGCCAGTTTAACTGGGGGAGGGCCGTGGGAACAAGATCACATAGGGGGTCATTCTGAATGAATCGCTCCCCCTCTCGTTTGCACTTGTAGCGATGTTTCCAGTCAGCTCATGTGCATACTGATATATGAGCATGGTCCCTGGGCGAACAGACATGGGCGAACAGACAGCCGCCGCGATGCTGCCGCATATGTACTAACATATGCGGCTAGCATCGGGGTGCGGTGACGGAGACCCCCGTGATACCTGTGATGTGGTCTGCGGGGGTCTCCGTCACATCCCGGCGGCTGCCAGCGCCCCCCGGCGTCTCCTCCTCCCCGCTGCAGCCGGATGTCCTGCCGGCTGTGACACCTGCTGGGGGAGGAGGAGATCAAAGGAGAATGGGAGGGGGGGGGCGCGCGGACGTCGGGCAGCGATAGAAGCCCATAGGCGATACCCTGCCCAGCGGAGACGGGGCGGACGGTTAATGATAAATAGGAAAATGCGGTAAAACCCCCGTTTTACTGCATTTTCCCTTTAGTACATCCTGCCCATGGTGTCTTCCATAGTCGCCAATCCGTTCGCACACAAGGATATTCGTCGACTGTACCGGCTAAAACAGTTGGAGGGTATGTACAGTATTTATTACGTGTTCAGTTCCAATTGAAAATCTGCAACTTTTTAAATAACAAGTAAAGAAATTGTATTGCAATGGACATTACTTTATTTCATATAGTTTATGTAGATAACACAATATAACTTTATATTATTACAATTAATAGTATAACCTATGCAGGTTACAGTTGGCAAGCAAATGTAAAGATATACATTATAAAGTCTGCCACTTAGTTATATTTAAAGTTTATAAATCAACAATCACAGTTTATAGTTTATTTTTTTGGTACTTATGTAGTATCTGGGCTGCCGATTTTTTGATTGTATGCCTTAAGTTAAGGCATACAATCAGATGCGATGCGATGCGATATCGCATCGCATCGCATCGCATCGCATCCGATATCGGATGCGATGACCCGATTTTTCCATAGGAATCAATGTTAAAATGATTCCTATGGAAAAATGGGTCCTTTTCATACCCCTACTATCCAAGTGGGCATGGAGTTGGATATAAACCTGTGGCGAGCGTAGCGAGCCACCGAGCCCGAAGCGTGGCGAGCGAAGCGAGCCCCGCGAGGGGACGGTATTCGTCCCCTCGCGGGGCTCGCTTCGCTCGCCACGCTTCGGGCTCGGTGGCTCGCTACGCTCGCCACAGGTTTATATCCAACTCCATGCCCACTTGGATAGTAGGGGTATGAAAAGGACCCATTTTTCCCATTGAATTCCATGTTAAAATGGACTCAGTCCATTTTAACATTGATTCCTATGGAAAAATCGGGTCATCGCATCGCATCGCATCGCATCGAATCGCATGGTCGCATGCGATGCGATGCGATCTCCCGATCCGACCCGATTTAGAAATCGGCAGCCCAGATACTACATAAGTACCATTTTTTTTTTTTTACTGAATGTTTTTATTTTTAAAATGTTTTCTAATTATAGCCTATAGTTCTAATCTTATTGCAATTTAAAGTAAATTTATGTTTATGTTTGATAGGACAAGTTAGACGTCTAATACCCCTTTCACACCGGAAAATGCAGCAACTTGCCCAAGAAAATGGTCCCTGGATCAAGCAGGCACATTCCTGGCTTGGCCCCTTTCACACCACCCTAGTCCCTGCATTTTCTGGTGTGAGGGGGGCAGCGGCCCCCCTATTTGCTGGGCAGCGGGGCGGGAAGCACTGCTGGATTGAAAACATATTGAAAAGACTGCCCAGACACTGATTGGCTGAGAGAGTCTGGCCAGTCTTTTAAAAATGTTTTCAAATCCAGCAGCGCTTCCCACTGCCCGGCAAATAGCGCTACAAGCACCCAGCTGCCGCTGCCCAGATCCCAGCAGTCTGGACCCTGGACCCCGTCACCCGCTGCCCGGACCCTGCTGCCCGGGTAAGTTGGGAGTTCTATTGAAGGTGGGATGTTGTTATGGGCAACAAATTAGATTATATCTATTATTTTCTAAAAGGTGCTAAATAAATGAGAAGTAGAATCTGATTGGTTAATACGGGCAACGTCAATAGAACTCCCATCTTAGTAAATTTACGCCTTGGAGACATCAATTTTGTATTACAATACATCATAAATAATGTACATGGGTTGAATTTTACAGGAATATTAATAAGTATGAGCAAATCAAGCTTAAGAACAAGAGCCACAATACTGTAGTTGCATGTAGACAAAAATTGAAGTGAAAAAAGATTAATGATTTTAAAGAAAAGACAATGCAAATAAACAATTTAGATTTTTTTTTTTTAAGAAAATTAGATTTTGAACCAGTTCCCCATTACTTTGGTTTACAGGCATGGACAAAATAGTAACTATCATTGTCAAAGAGATCCATGGTTGACATATCATTCCGAGGAGTAACTACCAGTTTCTTTATTTCATAACCAGCCTTTATAAAAGCCATCTCCAGGTCATTTTTTGAAATGGCCAAGACAGAGAACTGTTTGTTACCAACACAGTAAAAGGTTGTATTAAGCATACTTATAACCAATAGGTGTCCCCCAGGTTTAATTAAGTTTTTAAAATTTTTCAGAACATTACAATATGATTCCACGTCCTTACAGGGGTTTTCCAGGCAGAGACAGGTGAGGAGACAATCAGCGGGAGGCAGGACAATAGGATCGTATGGGTTTGTTTTCAATGCATCACATTTCAGGACCTGTTTCACCTTACTGCGGAGCTTCTCAGCTTTTTCCTCGAGATTCTCCCTGTAAAAGAAACATAACATACCGTTGTTATTATTATGTATTATATTCTAATATATACCTCCGGTCAGCTCATTTTGCCCACCGCATTGCCCCCCCACCCCCCAGTACACTGAACGAAACAGGTCACGGAGCGCAGACTTCTTCAACCCAGGATGCACATGCTTATGAGCCAATCAGAGCTCGTGTAACATTAGCCAATCAGAGTGGCTGCCGGTAAAGCGAGCTCTGATTGGCTCACCAGCTGGATTTTACTGCATTTTATTTGGCCACAGGTGTCCTGAGTTGAAGAGGCCTGCGCTTTGGGACCAGCTTCATTCAGCGCACTAAGCAGAGTGCAGGCAGCACACCAGAAGAAGAGATGGGGGATCAGGAGCCAGTGGCAGTAAGTCAAGTGAGGGGGGGAGTCCCGGGGCCCAGACTGGAAATCAGTCCCGGGACCCAAAATTCCTAATGGCAGCCCTGGATTTATGGGAGATAAATTCCTGTCCTTTTGTTCATAACACTATGGATATGCACAGGCAGCTGAGCCAATAGTTGTACAGTAGTGATTAGTAAGTGTGCAGTAATGTACATTGTAATTACATTCGGCGAATGCACTGCTAATTTAACAATTTGATTAAAAGCGTTTTGTTGCCGTATGTGCGGCTAAGCAGACACCGTTTCACGCACAGGGACTGTTATAACAGCAGGATTATAATATGCTGAATAATGGATTTTAATGAAAACTATTGAACACTTAGAAGAGTTTATACATAGTCAGTGCCGTCATTTAAATAAATGTAATAGATGCACTGCCAATGCTTTAACTAAAATAAGTTATGTACCATGTTCATTAACCCTTAAATGCATGGTAAATAAATGGCTGTATAATAAATCTAACTTAGTGTGAACAGAGCAGATGACACTGAATGGGTGTAGTCATGAGAACCCAATCACCATGCTTCTGTGTGTGGCAGTTTAGTTATAGATAAATAGTTGTGTTGATAGCTGAACACTTAGCTGACACATCTGCAGTGCTGTAAGCTACAGTGGGTGCCCCTCTGCCGATAAATTAGACAATTTATAGCTTTGAAGATGTTTGCCGTGTATTCGACTGAGAAAACACAGACTCACACACACATTAAGATTAGAGTCCTTATAAGGAATGATAAGACAACACAAAGATATAGTGAATGAGGAGTCACATGGAAGACCCCCGCACGGCTTGAGGTGCTGGTGCACGCTTCGCAAACCGCTTCATCAGGGCAACCTGTCTGGGTGTCCCAGTCTGGTTTAAACGGCAGTTTTTTTTTTCGATCTGGCCAATCTGGCAGCCCCGCATGTGCTTTTTTTAATACACACTTTGTTCCCTATGTTTGTGTTATATGTTTTGTGTTGTTTTTTATATATATCACAGTTTTAATATGAGCTAATAAAAAATTATATTTTATAGTTTATTTTTCTTCTGGTGCACCAATCTGAGATAAACCATACCCTGCTCTAAAATATGTGCATACAGTACATTGCCTTGTGGAAAATCTGCATCTGCTTCCACTGTATGAGCTTGAAATGTGCAGGTCTGAGTTTTTAAGTGAGTTTCTTTACCACCACCTACAAGGCTCTCTCCTCAACCACCGCTCCTTACCTCTCTTCACTGATCTCTATCCACACTCCCTCCCGATTTAGTAGCACATACAAATGCCTATTTAGGACAGAAATCCTAATTGAGTATCAGGGGTTATTCCAGTAAGTGACATGACCAATCAGAGTTAAGATAAGATAAATGAAAGAGAAAATCATGAGCGTACCTTTTGCCTTCAAGCTCACATACATATTTGATAACATGAGTCCAGTCAAAAGCATTGGGATCCTTCCTCAGCCATTTTTGAAGTTCCACAAGGTTTTTTTCAAGAAAATCAGAGGTGATGATGTTGTTAAAGACTTCACAAGCAGAGAGGAGATGGTAGATGGCTGCTCCAGAGCCAATATCAATCAATGTATCTCCTTCTACACAACCTTACAAAATATAATATAAAGAGGACTGTTAGTAGGTACAGTACATGCCATCCATGGCCCTATATTAAAGTGTAAACAGGGATCAAAGCAATAAAGAGCAGATTCCTTTGCACCTTGGTAAAACCATATTGCACTGCTGGTGGGGAAGATTTCAAACATGCAAAGAATTTATATATGAGAGGGGCGCATCCAGATTCAAGTCAAAATTGTAGTGTAAAAATAAAGCTGTCCAGCATTTGTGTTACATGCAAATGTAGCCAGTATTCACCCTGCATGCAATTAAAAAAAAAAATGAAATGCCAGACGCCGGTATGCTGACAGGGGGAAATCGCAAAAAAAGCCCCTTGCAGGCTCGCTGCACTTGTTGTGCTGCAGGCTCAGTGGATCGCTTCACTCACCACAGGTTCTATTCTCCCTCTATGGGTTTGTGGACCCCCAAGAACATAATTAGCCCCTGTTGGTCTGGATCGCAACTGTGGGACAGTAGAACAGTCAGGATGTCGGCATCGGCATTGTGACCACCAGGATCCCAACTGATGGGAAATCAACTGTTACCCTGGCTAGCATTACTGCCTCACAGCACTGAGGTCATGGTTTCGATTCCCATTATAACCCTAACTGTGCAGAGTTTATATATTCTCCCTGTGCTTGCATGGGTTAACTCTGGGTACTCCAGTTTCCACCCACAATTTAAAAGTACAGTATGCCGGTAGGGTAATTGGCTCCCAACAAATTAACCCTAGAATGTCTGTGTGCGCGTGTCAATGTGGTAGGGAATATAGAGTGTAAGCTCCACTGGGGCAGGGACTGATGTGAATGTTCCAATACTGTATTCTCTGTAAAGCGCTGTGGAATATGTGTGTGTGCGCTATATATATATATATATATATATATATATATATATATATATATATATATATATATATATATATATATATAACTGGTAATAAATAAATATATTGTAAATACAAAATGGACTCCATACAGATGAAGCTGCTCTCATCGATCCTGTTCCTGGCGCTCCGATCGCCATGTTACTCCGGCAAATGTGGCACGCGTGCATCAGAGACACTCGTGCGCCCCATTCCTGGCAATGAACGCACAAGTGTGTGAGCTGAATGAAAGCAGCTCCATCTGGGTGTCAGGAAATTACATCCAAACAATCCATAGCCAGCCACCTCTTTTCCCCATACAACGCCCTCCTATTCCTATTACCAAACATGATATCCATTTCCCAAGTATCTATTGAGGAAGTCATGGCCCTCATTTGCCTCATCCCCCCTGCCTTCCTATTTTACCCTTTCCCACCCCACCTCCTTCAACACACTCTCCTTGTGCCTGTTCCTATCTTGCCCCATCCTCAATAACTCCCTCTCAGTAGGCACTGTAGCCTTTCCCTTCAAGCATGCAATTGTCTCTCCTATTCACAAACACTACAATCTAACCTCCATGCTGCTGCCTGGCTCATCTTCCTCCAGAAAAAAACATACTAAATCCACTTTCCCTCTCACAGCCCTTCACTGGCTCCCCTTCCCTTTCAGAATCCAGTTCAAGCTTCTCAGACTCACAAAGTCCTCATCTACCCCTCTCCCATTTACATCTCTGGCCTTATCTCCATTTACCCTCCTGTCTGTCCTCTTTGCTTTGCCATCTCCCCTGCGTACTGACTGTCCACCATCTCCGACTATACCTCCAAGATTATGCATGCAGTGATCTCTTTCTCTGGAATCCTCTACTTCTTCACATCAGACTCTCCACCTCCCTTCAAAATATCAAATGGTCTCTCAAGATGCACTTCTTCACCTAACGAAGCACCCTCTCATTCAAAACTTCTGTTTCAACCCTGTCTGTATGCCCCTCCCCTTAAAAATGTAAGCTCTCATGAGCAGAGCCCTCTTTCCTCATACGCTTCTCCTACTCTTGTACAAACTATCTTCTACTCTCTACTCCCTTTGAAGGCATCAAATCCTTCGGTTTACTGCTACCCTTATACTTTTTTCATTATTATTTGCAGAAGCAGCTATGTTTATATAACCAGTACATGTCCTATATTGTCATATACCTTAAGTTACTGTTCTCTTGTTATGCTTATTTATTCTATAATTGAGCATTGTGTATCCCTTGTGGAGCCATATAATAAAGAATAATAAAACTGAAATGTTGTATTAACTTATCCATTGTTTGTTTGTGTTCAGAGCCGGCGCCACCACTAGGCAGGACTAGGGCGCCGGCCACTGGAGGGCGGTACTGAACCCCCGAGGTACCATAGAGAGGTACCAGAAAGCAGGGAGCGGGGAGCAGGTGAGTATGTAATCCTCCTCCCTCTCCCCTCCCCGACCCCCATCCCACCCGTTAATTAACGCTTCCCCCCCGCGCGCGCCGCCCGCTTCCTGCTCCCCCTGGGGGGATTTCATCGCGGCAGTATCGCCCGCACACCCCCCCCCCCCCGTGACGCAATATCGTCTGCACCATCCCCCCGGCCGGGCGGCGAGGGGGGTTTTGCCTGGGGCGGGCGGGGGGCTTGCACCGGCCCTGTTTGTGTTCTCCGATACATTTTTGTATCTGGTTAATGTTTGATATTTACCTGGGGTAAAGGTCTCGTGAAGATTCCGTAATACAAAGTCTGTCCATTCCCCAGTAAGCTTCCCAACTCCTGGGGTATGGTAGGCACGGTAATAATCTATTGGGTTAAAGTGATCGATGTAGGTCTGCTGGGTGATGATAGGTGTCTCCATGTTGTTCTTTTCTCAGGTTGACTTAAATTCTATCCAACTTCAGTTCGACGCCTTAAGATATAAATTTGAAATCATTCAATTATAAAATTGTTTCGAAAATCTGCCACTATACTCCGTTGTAAAGTGTTTTTTCTGTCCAATTCAAAGCCAAATGTATTTTAATTCAATACATAAAGGATCATTCATATCTACCTATAAGGTGCCCATACACTAGGGTGATATACATGCAATTTGCACAAGCTTGTGCTCCAGTCAGCTGCTCCATCTGGGGTGCTGTCTGGGGCCCCTAAAAGCTTGTTTGCACCCACAGCCACAGTTATTTAATAGACCACCAGAGAAAGATAGAAAGAAGGAAAGAGAAAGAGAGATATAAAGAGAGAGAGAGAAACAGAAAGAAAGAGATAGAGAAAAAAGAGAGAGAGAGAGAGAGAGGGGGGGGAAATGGACAGAGAAAGAGCTAGACTAAAAGAGAGAGAAAGAGTGAGAGAAACAGAGAAAGAGAGAGATAAATAGAGAAAAAGCGAGAAAAAGTGAGAGAGAGAAAGAGATAGACAGCGAAAGAGAGAGAAAGTGAGAGAGATAAAGATAGAGAGAAAGCAAGAGAGAGATAGAAAGAGAGAGTTATAGAGAAATATGGAGAGAAAGAGAAAGAGCGATATAGAGCCTGATTTTGGTTCACTCGCAAAAGCAAATTCTCTCTCTAATGGACAAAACCATGTGCACTGCAGGTGGGGCAGATGTAACGTGTGCAGAAAGAGTTAGATTTGGGTGGGGTTTGTACTTCAAACTGAAATCTATATTGCAGTGTAAAAATAAAGCAGCCAGTATTTGCTCTGCACAAAAACTAAATAACACCCAAATCTAACTCTCTCTGCACATGTTACATCAGCCCCACCTGCAGTGCACATGGTTTTGTGCATTAGAGAGAGAATTTGCTTTTAAGAGTGAACCAGAATCAGGCCCATAGAGAAAAAGAGAAAGAAATAGAGAAGAAGATATATATATAGAGAGAGAGAGAAAGGGAGAGAATGAGAGAGAGAGAAAGAGAGAGAGAGAGAGAGAGAGAGAGAGGGAGAGCTAAAGAGAAAGAGAGAGAAAGAGAAAGAGAGAGAAACTGAGAGGGAGAAAGAGAGAGAAAGCAAGCGAGACAGAGAAAGCAAGAAAGAGAAAGATAAAGAGAGAGAGATAAAGAGAGTGAAAGAGACAGAGACAGAAAGAGAGAGAAAAAGTGAGCGAGACAGAGAAAGCAAGAAAGAGAGAGAAATATAAAGAGAGAGAGAGAGCTAAAGAGAGAGAAAGAAAGAAACAGAAAGAGAGATAGAAAGAGAAAGTAGGAAAGAAAGAGAGAGAGAGAGAAAGGAAGAGAGAGAAAGAGAGAAAAGAGAGAGAAAGCAAAAGAGAGAGAGAGAAAGAGACAGAAAGCGAGTGAGAGAAAGCAAGGAAGAGAGAGAAAGACAAAGAGCACCCACGGAAAGTGAGGAGCACCCCATGGGCCACGGCAGTGGGATTCTAGCAGCGGATATGCCGTCAGCAGCGGGGGTCCCTGCGGCGGATGGGAACTTGTAGCGGTATTAATACCACTGCTAGTTCCCATCTTCCGCAGGGACCCCCGCTGCTGACGGCATATCCGCTTACACCGCATATGCCGCTGCTAGGATCCCCGACGACGAGCAGTGGGTGAGTCCCGGGGAGGAGGGGGAGCAGCCACCGGAAAAACATAAATCGGCGCCCCTGTATATATATATCTTATATATTTGGCTACATCTGTCACTCAAAGTGTGTGAGTGTGTGTATAACAGGAGGGGCACATTGCTCTGTTTCTGGACTTCTCCCTTAATTAATGATTGCCAGCACCTGTGTTGAAGCACCTTTCTAATCAATTAATAACATGTGTGAAACAGGTGATGGCAATCATACATTATGGGCAGTATTCAATGAGCATTTTGGCGATGTGCAGCGAATCCTGTTTAGGATTCGCTGCACATTCGCCACTGCTCGCTGCGTTCCGGAACCTCGCCGGCTCCAGTATTCTACAAGTCAGGGGCTCGCTGCCCCTGACCGGCGAATTTTAACTCGTGTGTCAATGCCGCAGGGAGCCCGAGGATGGCGGCAGGCAGGGAGATGGAAGTCTCCCTGCCTGCCCCAGAACGTTTGTGGGGGGGAGGTGGGCTCCCCGGGTGCCAGGCAGCACAGGCTGCTCCCCGGGGGTGCCAGCAGGGGACCGGGTATATTCACTACACCCGATCATGCATATGTAATGATCGGGTGCAGTGAATATATGAATATCTAATGAGCAGCTCGGCTCCGGCCCCCTGCTGGCTGGTCTGTGTAAAAAAAAAATATATATATATTTTTTTTAAATTAAATATATATTCATGTGCTTACAGCACATGAATAAAAATAGGATTCCCCTCCTCAAAATAAAATTCCTGATATTTTTACACCAAATGTAAAAAACAAAACACTTTATTTTAAAAGTTCACATTCCACTTCACCATAAAAAGATAGCGATTGCTACTCGGTGAATCATGGCGAAAAAAACCTTGAAACGTATTCGCCATCTGGTCATTGAATAGGGTGATTCACCGTTTTAGTCAAAAATTCGCCTTACAGCACAAAATCGCCATAAAAACCTGGCGAATCAGCCTCATTGAATACCGCCCTATGAGGGAAGTCCAGAAACAGAGCAATGTGTCCCTCCTGGAGAGGGTCATGTTGGGAGGTATGTGACTGACTCACATGACAGAGAACCAGCCCAGTGAGCCCACAGTGCCAGACATCCTCTGCCTCCCCATGTTGCCCAGCAAAGACACTGCACCAGGTGAGCGCCCCCTGCCGCCCCACCCACGATTCGCTCCCCCCTGTGACCCCCCTCCCGTGATTCACGGCACCCCCCGCGACCATTCCCGCGATTCGCGGCACCCCCAGCGCCCCCTCTCCCACGGTTCGCGGAAACCCCCCCCGCGCGATTAGCGGCAACCCCCCGGCAATTCACGACACCCCCGCGACCCCCCCCTCCCGCGATTTGCGGCAAACCCCCCCTCCCCATGGCTATGGTCGACAATGAAAAAGGTTGACATGAGATTTTAAGATTTATTTTTCATTTTTTGAATGTTCTCATATTCATTCTCATGTGTCGATATGGACACCAATGAAATGCCACACTTATGTCAACATTTACATGTGTTGACCTTTCTGTGTTGATTTTTTCTTGTGGCGATTCGCGGCACCCCCCCCGCGACCCCTCCTGCGATTCACGGCACCCCCCCTGCGACCACCCCCTCCTGTGATTCACGGCACCACCCCACCCTGTGACCCCCCCTCCCACGATTCGCCGCCAACCCCCCCTCCCACGATTCGCGGCAACCCCCGCGACCCACCCCTCCCACGATTCGCGGCAACCCCCCTGCCCCCGCGACCCCCCCTCCTGCAATTCGCTGCAACCCCCCACGCCCCCCCCTCCCGCGATTCGCGGCACCCACCCCCCAACCCCCGCGACCCCCCTCCCGCAATTCACGGCACCCCCCACGACCCCCCCTCCTGCAATTCGCAACCCCCCCTTGCGCGATTCACGCCCCACTCCTGCGCTTTGCGGACCCCAGCCCCCTCACTGACACCTGCGCCCCCCTTCCCGCAATTCTGCCCCCTCCCTCGATTCACGGCACCCCCCGCACCCCTCCCACAATTCACGGCACCCCTGCTCCCCTCTTTAGTCCCCCGTATGCCCACACACCCCTATCACTACCCAGCTTCCTGCTCTCCTGAACCATAACTTCCACCACTGGGGAGTCGCTGACGCTGTGTTGCCCACATTCCCCTATCATGCTTCATAGCCCAGCCTCCTGCTCTCATGTACCCTAACTCCCACCCAGTAGGAGGAGACACTGACTCAGGGCCACCATCCTGTACTCCTGTACTGCCACGCTGGAACCTCACCCACTGGCAGAAGCTGCACTGTGTATCCCACCCTCCTCTTTAGTCCCCCTTATGCCCACACACCCCTATAACTACCCAGCCTCCTGTTTTCCTGTGTTGTGACCTCTGCCAGTGGGGAGCCGCTGACTCAAAAACACCATACTATACTATTGCATACACCCACAAATGTCACTGTACCCTCCACACTATCAATGTACATCTTACTCTGTAACTGCTTTTTAATTAAACAAAGCAATACACACCCCCTTCCAAATCATATGATCTCTATTTAACACATTTCACCTAAAACTCAAGTTGCAATACAGGCATCTTTCATACAATTCTAACCATATTTCTCATAATACAAACATTCACAAATTAAGGGGGCGCAGCCCCTTACGCCGGTGTGAAGAGCGCCCGTAGGGCGCGATGAATCACCTAGTATATATATATATACACACACACACACACACATATATACACACACACAAAAAAAAATTGACTAAGGTACTAATTAATTCCCCTGTGCATAAGCCTGGATATCCTTAAAACCTGGACTGTTGAGGTGCCACAGTTGGGAATCACTGCAATAACATAATGCTTGCCTGCTCTTATATAGTGCTGGGAATGATCTAGATCAATTCAGTGCTTCCAGTTCAGATTTCTTTTCAGGTATATAATTGTCAGATATTGCATTTTACAAATATTTCGGAAACACACAATCCAGCTGGAACAGTTGCGTTCCTTTTCAAAAGGTTAATACTGTACATTATATATATTTCTTACCTTGCCTCTCGTATGTCTTGAATGGAGTTGAAAGGATTTATGCACCATTTTGTATGCTGTTCTCCATCTTGTCTCAAATGCCTTATAGTGAGTGGAAAATTACAAGTTTCTATTCTGCTTTGTGACAGTCTGCTGCTGCTCAAGGCTGCGTTGCTCAAGGTTATTTCCTGTAAGATGTATTTCACATGTTTTCTACAAAAACTGTCTGTTCTCCCATGTCCTTGTATAATAATAACATATATCCCCTAGACAGTAACTGGAACTCCTCCCTGCTACACCCCTGTATCATCCAATCATCTCTTGTCGAGCCCATGCATGCTATACTGTATAAATATGCTGTATGTGTAAACAATAAACCAGTGTTGTACCTTGCATACATGATGGTCTTCTTTTCTGATCAGCATATACAGGGTTAACACTCACGGAGCTCTAAGGGGGGCCACCAAATTGAGGAAGAAGGGATAAAGGAAGATTGGTTAAAGTCCAACTCCCTATCCAGAGGTAGGTTAGAGTCCACCTCAGGAGGTAGGTTAAAGTAACCCCTCCTAACAGCTGGGGGCCCGGCCCGGGATTTCGATCTTCGTTCCCGTTGAACTGTTGACACCCATACGTGGTCTGTTGCCTGTTCTCGGATCACGGACATATCGAATCCTGAATCCGTATAGACCTTTACTTCAAAAGTAGTAAAGTTTCAGCTGGTTGTTTTATAGTGTGCACACGCAGATCAGTGATCTGGTAATATATAAAGAGTGACCTAAGGGGTCCGCTCATTAGTCACCTCAATTTGATCGCCCTTTTTTCTATATGGCCATTTCTTACTATCCCTTTTTTACAGTATAAGTTGTATTACGTGTAATATCCTTGTGTGGTTGGTAAGTGAACACACATGCGATATATGTATTTAACTTGTACATCTTGTGCGGTTGGTAAGTTGACGCACACTAACTCTTTCTCTCTCTTGTCTCATTGATTACTGTATGCCAATAGACTTGCGGACTATATGCTCCCCTCTCTTTGGGGTAACGCAACGTGAGGCTTCATATGCAGTTTTCAGGATAAGACCACTTGACTCTATCCACTGTCACGTAGACAGTCTGTGGTTATAACTAACCAATCATAAACATTAATTTTTATGAGATGTATAAAGTGAATACATAATTCACACAGTATTCAGATAAAGACCAACCCTTTCAGTCTGCTGCTGTAGGTACACTCCTGCCTTACTGAAACGGCGCCCCTGGTCTGGATACTAAGAATTTTTCACGTTCTCATATTTCATCCATTCTCATACTTCATCTACGTCTATGTCACACCCCAGACATCCATACATAGGTACTTGTTTAAATTGTAAATGTAGTATCGTCCTCTGGTACCATAACCCCGACAGAGACGATTATTGGCCCAAATTGACATCTGTCATTAGAGAACCCACAAGATTTAAACTCACAACAAAGACATCATCTAATGGCACCGTTTTAGAATCCGTTATTATATTGGGTTGTCATTTGGATACAGGACTTATTGAAAAATACATTGATCAGACATACCCATTTTTCTTAACAGATATACCAATTAACCTTTTCACATATCCTATTATCTGTCCTGAAACTTTAGACCAGATCCACAAGTTACCTGAAGGTAGTCAACTACTCTATTTCCTTGACTTTAGTCAAAACCCTGAACATCAGGAACAAATTAAAAGGTGGAGAAAGTTCTCACACAAACATAAAAGGACATAAACTAAACATGGGTTCAAAAAAAAAAAAAAAATTAGTAAAAATAAAATAATTTCCTATCCACCACCCTTACCCAATGAAACTTGTAAGGAATATGCAGCCCAGCCAACCCAGACCTAGAGACAACCCCAGATTTCAGATTGACTGGCAGGGACAGACCTTAAAGGGCCATGACATAGGAAAGGAAATCGATGTTTCATCACCCCACTTGCTCATGACTGACAGTTCTGACCCAAACACAGAATTAGACACTGTAAATCCTCAGACATGGTCAACAGGACCTCAGAGCAATAAACCAATTAATTGTTCCCATTGCACCCACTGTACCTGATATAAACTCACTCATCTCAGCCATCCCTGTAGATGCCGCCTACTTCTCAGTAACCGATTTGAAAAAATGTATTTTTTAGCATATCTGTGGACACCCAGACACAACTGTTATTTGCATTTTCTTTTGAGGCCAGCATTTAACATGATGCAGACTGCCACAGGAGTATATTGACTCCCCTGTTGTGTACAGCATCGTGCTCCAAGCCATATTAACCCCCTGGCACCCCCCCTATGGTTCAGTCCTGCTACAGTATGCAGATGATCTGCTTATCTGTAGTTCAACAAAGGAGGCATGCCGAGAGGATGGTATATCACTGTTAAACTGGCTCTGTGAATGTGGGCACAAAGTGTCAAAAAGCAAAAATGCAATGGTGCAAAAAGAATTTTGATTATTTAGGTTTTGTCTTGAAAAAGGGAGAGAGGAAAGTCAGCCCACAACGCATACAGTCTGTACTGGGTCTGGTCCGCCCAAACACTATTATTGCAGACAGTGGATTTCTGACTGTTCCTACTATGATAACATTTTGAGACAAGCCACACTCAATGACAAACCTAAACAGATACAATGGTCACAAGAAATGTTAAATGCATATATGAAAGCCTTAAATGTATGTTGATAAAAAGTCCGGCATTGACCCTCCGAAACTATGTACAACCATTTCATTTATATGCAAGGGACAAAATGTAAAACCATGGCGGGTGTGCTGACACAAGAACATGGAGGTAAGCTGCGCCCAGTGGCATTCTTTTCCAAAGTGATGCCGGTGTCGGTCCAAGGTATGCCTGCCTGTCTTCAGGCACTGGCGGCCTGTGCAATGATAGCTGAGATGGCAACCACACTCACCCTAGGCTCACCCACTGTTCTCCATACCACACATAATGTTGTAGCATTACTTAAAGGGCTACACACACAACATGTCAGCCCAGCGTCTTAGTGGAGATGAGGACCTGTTGCTAGGAAGTCCCTCACTCACCATTAAGTATGCAAACGCATCCTCAGGCCCCGCGCCCATACTTAATGCCCTTTTAGGCTTCAAAAGGACCTGATGACGAAGCACCTCCCCCACATGACTGTTCTCTGACAATCGACTCAGAAACTTCACCCAGAAGTGACATGTCGGCTGTACCCATACCCGACGCCGACATAATTTTTGTCGACGGCTCCTGCAGTCGACCAAATGACAAAACATACCAGACAGGCTACGCAGTAGTTAAACTTCCTCAAACTGTCCTTGAAGCAAAAGCAGTTCCTCTGCAATCAGCACAGGCTGCTGAGCTAATCGCTCTCACCAGAGCTTGTCACTTGTACACAGGAAAACCTGTCAACATTTACACAGACTCCAAATTTGCTTATGGCGTTGTTCACGACCACGGCATGATTTGGCAGCGCCGAGGTTTCACAGGCGCTGATGGAAAAGGCATCTCACATGCCCAACTTATTGCTGACTTATTGCACGCAATCACATTGCCCTCACACATTGCCATTCTCCATTGCAAAGCACATACTGGTGGAAAAGATGATATCTCACGGGGCAATGCCCTCGTTGACACTGCTGCAAAACAAGCTGCTGCCACATCCACATACAACCTCACACTTACCATAATGTCACCACCGTCACTAGAAGACACATACTTACTTACAGAATTACAGGCAACTGCCTCTAACTCTGATTTATCAGATTGGACATACCCAATTCTGCAGAAGAATCCACGGACTGGATTAATCTGCAAAGAGGGGAAACCCTGTATCCCCCAAACAAGTGCCTCACTGTTCATAGCACACTATCACGGAGTAGGTCACCACAGCAAAGTCACGACAACACTGCTCCTCACCAATGATTTTTACATCACAAATGCAAAAGAACTTGTCACCCAATATGTTAGTAGATGTATTGTGTGTCTTAGAAACAACCCTAACAATCCCAATAAAGCAAAACACCAACATCTTGAATACCCCACCACTCCGTTTACTCACCTGCAGATTGATTTTACCCATATACCATATACGCCCCTTCCCCACCCCCTGGGCAAGGAAACCACTAGTCACACAAGCAGGAGATTTAGAAGTAATCAGAGAAGAATATGTAAGGACTTTAATACACAGACTAGACGAAATTGAACATGAAATTGTACTTAAAAATCCTTGTCATCCACAGAAACCTACACATCCATTCCAAGTCGGAGACAAAGTTGTGGTTAAAGTCCTTCCACGCAACAAGAATCCAGGTGATTTCTCCTACGGTCCTGAGACAGAGGTGGTCGCTGTGACAAGAACTGCTGTGCTCACCGATGACAACCCAACGTGGATCCACGCATCCAGAGTGAAGAAAATCCCTACTCCAACTACTTTCGACACAGAGGTCGACACCGATCCTGAGATTGACACAGACCGGACCAGTGAGGTACTAACGGGAGTTAATAACTCTGACCTCCTACGAGGAGAAGAATTGCCGGTAGGGGATCCAGACATCGAGGAAAACGGAATTCCTACTGAGGCCGAGAGGACCCTTGAAGGAAATGATTCCCCCTATCTTAGCTCTGCTGACTTTACTCGCTCTTGTTCTTTATAATTTCTGTACCGCAGAAGTGGATATTACCAGTCAGGATGATGTGCTTACCCTTTGGTACAATTCATCTACCACTCGCGTGGCCACTTACCGAATAAACTATGATACGGTCATACCTAGTAACATGTGGTCCATGCCATCCAAATCAGCTCTCAGCCAGACTAAAAATGTATATATTTGTGTCACAGATGATTATTATTGGGGAAATAACTGCAATTATTGGGGAGCAGTGGGGTGGAATTCAGGTATCGACTGGGCATACAAACCCACCTTGGCTATTGATCGAAAGGACAAGTATGGTAAGCCATTACTTTCTAGGATGACTATCACTAAGGATGACGGTAGATATGACTATTATTGCACTATAAATATTGAAAATCCCAGCCCCAGTGATGCTGGAATGTATGTTCTAGGGGTATGGTGGGGAGGTGGATATGCCAGTGATAGACAACAATTCTATCTCAAAGATATGTTTAACAATCAGGAATACCTTTCCCTCCGTAAGCCACCATCCCCCGCCAGGCCCCAGCCATTATCCCCATTCAAACCACACATAAGTACCTTTAAAGATATGGTTGCTATCAGTAATCCCACATATGAGGACACCATGTCCATAGAGACAGGTTTAGCTGATGTGAATTTTTGGTTAGAATGGATGAAATACAATGCACGACAGACTAACCGAACTGACTGTTATGTATGTGCTAAGTCCAGACCCCACCTTGGTACCGTCCCCCTTAACATACCAGAATCAGAGGATGAATGTTTTTTTACCTTATACACTGGCAATAAAACTAAAGATAATGAATGTGAGTTATGGAAGAAGAACTACCCCATCTTAGGAAAAAACACCAATCCAGGTAACACAATCACCATATATCCAGGCAACTATACTTGTTACTGTTCTAATGTCACTAAGGGGGTAGATCTGAAAACATTCCCGGATGGTTACTGTGCCATCCGCAGGTATGTAACCTTACCCATCATGAAGAAATCCCTTGGTGACATTTATTTCATTTGTGGGGACATGAAAATTAGAGCAAAGCTTGACAGTGTATGGAGAGGCGAATGTGCTCTCTCAAAAATCATTATGCCTATCCATATTTTGCCAACAGCCATTGAAACACCTTCACCCCTACCTGACCCACACCCTAGACAAAAGAGAAGTACCCCACTGGAAAGCTTTGACCCACACGTATACATTGATACTATTGGTGTACCCCGGGGTGTCCCAGACGAGTTCAAGGCCCGAGATGAAGTAGCTGCTGGCTTTGAATCTCTGCTGCCCCAGGTTACAATCAATAAGAATGTTGCATGGATAAACTATATGTATTATAATCAACAGAGATTTGTTAATGATACAAAGGATGCCTTGAAAGGTATTGCAGAACAACTGGAGGCCACATCACAGATGACATTCCAGAATCGCATGGCCCTGGATATGATCTTGGCCGAGAAAGGTGGTACATGTGTATACATAAACACAGTTGCAGGATGTTGCACCTTCATTCCTGACAATACAGGTCCCAATGGCAAAGTCACACTAGCCATTAAAAAATTAGAAGACTTATCCCGAGAGCTCAAGGAAAACTCAGGTGTCACTGACCCCTGGGCTGCTTGGTTCGGCTGGATGAGCAACTGGAAACATGCCTTAACTCAACTAGGTATCATTACACTTACTGTACTTCTGTTCATCATAATCGTTGCTTACTGTATTTTTCCACTAGGCAGGAGAATAGTTTCCAAATATCTAGGTACCACAACACCTGTAGCTATTATGTATATTGATCTTTCCTCTGAAACCCCTACACCCGATGACTATGCTACATATGTGAGGGAACAGCGTATTAAAAGGAAAAGCACACGTGAGAATCAAATAATTTAAATAAATTATGATTCTAAGAGGGGATTGAAAGGATTTATGCACCATTTTGTATGCTGTTCTCCATCTTGTCTCAAATGCCTTATAGTGAGTGGAAAATTACAAGTTTCTATTCTGCTTTGTGACAGTCTGCTGCTGCTCAAGGCTGCGTTGCTCAAGGTTATTTCCTGTAAGATGTATTTCACATGTTTTCTACAAAAACTGTCTGTTCTCCCATGTCCTTGTATAATAATAACATATATCCCCTAGACAGTAACTGGAACTCCTCCCTGCTACACCCCTGTATCATCCAATCATCTCTTGTCGAGCCCATGCATGCTATACTGTATAAATATGCTGTATGTGTAAACAATAAACCAGTGTTGTACCTTGCATACATGATGGTCTTCTTTTCTGATCAGCATATACAGGGTTAACACTCACGGAGCTCTAAGGGGGGCCACCAAATTGAGGAAGAAGGGATAAAGGAAGATTGGTTAAAGTCCAACTCCCTATCCAGAGGTAGGTTAGAGTCCACCTCAGGAGGTAGGTTAAAGTAACCCCTCCTAACAGGAGTCAATAGTAAACTGTCTCTTGACTCTCCTGTCCTTCTGTTGCGGCTTTCCTATCTGTTTCTGACTTGTGAAGTCTATGACATGAAATGTTTTGAGCCAATAATACTATACACCTCTGGGGGGAAGATTTATTAAAGCATAGAGCAATAGAAAGTTGAGAGAGATAATATACTAACCAATCAGCTTCTAACCAACATTTTATAGGCTGTGTTTTTTAAAAAAAATGGCTGCTATAAGCTGATTGGTTCTAACTTTATTTCTCTCAAATGTATCACTCTCTCAGCTTTGGTTAAGTACTAAATCTCCCTGAAATGGAAAAAAAAAAATATAAGGTGAAATCAGGTCATATGTGTTTCGTACATTTTGGTTGAATAACTGCAGTGCTCAGTCTGTACGTGCTGTTCCAATTTTACGATCCTCATTAGATTGCGAAAAGCTGCTTTCTGATGTTTGCTGTAGTTTCACAACTGAAATCCAAATGTCCTGATATGGGCCCTCATTCTAACAGACTTGCAAAGCTGCGAAATTCTCAGCTTTGCGGGATTCTAAACGCCGCCCACCCCCTGCACAATGGTCTTCCCACCGCCCAAAATGCCGATTTCACCCGTACAAATATTTTTCATAAACATCCATTCACAGATTTCTCTAGCGCTCAGAGATCTAGGACACTCTCTGGTGCCTTAGATCTGCAGCACCCCTCTACCGGAAGAGCCCCGGCACCCGTGTCACCAGTGCATTTCCATGGGAACGGCAAGCTTTTTTATGGGAACGGCCATGAAATGCTGGACGCTCCCATGGGCGCTACCTGTGGCTGCTTTCCCATGCCATACGCCCGCACTGCTACATGTGAACGGGCTGGCAAATGATCAATTCGCCACACCCGCTCGCGCAAAGCGCAGGGAATGCACAGAGCGATGAGACCAGAATCAGGGCAATTACCTTTATAAATCGTTTCTTGCATTTAAAATTGTAAATGTGTTCGGCAAGGTATTTATAAAGCAAGGGTGTGCCTATAGAAATGGGGGTGACGATGTGTCTTCATAGATTTATTCTCAATACACCACATGGCACAAAACGCCAGGGGTGGCTGAGCTACCCAAGATGTGTGCCCTCATTATATTTAAATGCTTTATGTATTTTTTTGCATTGCAGATAGGGTCTGATTCAGAGTCAGTATTCTGAAACTTTGCAAAACTGCAACTGGCAGCACCACACTGTGGGGGCAAGACCAGGCCAATTAAAATGTGTTGGCCAAGCACAGAGCAAGGCCAGGCCAACAAAAATTTGTGGGCACATCGCAAGTTCGCTACACATATGGCTTGGCCATGTTCTTGGTTGCATCCGCTGTGTGTCACGCCATGCAGCTGCTGTGGATCTCCCCCCAATGCCTGCATTGTCCGGACCCCTCCCACACAATGCCATGTCCCACTACAGCTTGTTACCACCCCCATTTGCTCTGAAACTATGATTGGCTGGGGGTTCAGTTAGAAAGCTTGTGCATTCACTCTCCAATGAACGCACATGCATTTCCGCACTTCAGTAATGGGCTAAAAAAGCGAAAAACTCACTGTGTAATATAGACAGTGGGCTGAAACTTTAACTGCAAATTAATTCATTCATTCATTTAATTTATTCATGCAAAGTTGCAGATGAAGGACAATGAAATTTGGATTGGTCAAAAGCTGCAGCCGCTGCACATAGTATTCTGTCACACATGATATTCATCAGTACATTCTACCAGAGTAGGTTTTGTCGCTTGCAGCTGTTTTACTTTTGTGAATAAGGTATATATGATGGAGGAAATTTACTAAGATTGAATGGGTATGAATGCACCAACTGGATCTTAATCACATACAGGAGCCACTGATAAGCGCAACTACTAAGTGTCGCATTTGGCCTAGTTGACGTTTGAACCTTAGCTAAATTCTGCATTATGAATGTACTGTATAGAGCAGGCATTCCTAACCTCGGTCCTCAAGGCACACTAACAGTACTATATATAGCAAAATAGCTGAAGTACTAATTAAGTCACCTGTGCTAAAGCATGGATATTACTAAAACCTGGACGGTTAGTGTGCCTTGAGGACTGTGGTTGGGACCAGGGCCAGACTGGGACCAAAAATCGGCCCTGGTATTTTGAGCACACAGGCCCACCTGCTGTGGCCACGCAGGCCCACTTGCTTCTTGTGACGTCCATTCATAATATTGTGGCACACTGATGGGGCCATGTGGGAAGTGGCGAATCTAGAAATATGGTAATGAGTGGTCCCAGATCTAACTACTGCAGCAGGCGGGACCAGTGCCAGATTAAGGTCTAAATGGGTCTGGAGCTGAAAATTATCAAGGGCCTATTATGTGCAATAATAGGGGTTGTGGCCAGCACCTAATAATGTGGGGGTGTGACCAGTGTTCTGGTTGGGTGGTCTGCTATTGGGTGTGTATTTGTGTAAATACAGATGGCGAATCGCCAGACTGTCTCAGCTGGCGCTCCGCCAGCAGCCCGGCGCTCCATCTGACTGAAACGCGCATCTCAGTTTCCGGGCAGCGGGGCGACGGGAACCCTGTCAGTCTCCGCTTCAGGGAGACGGACAAGGTTAGGGGAGGCGGCGGGGGGGAGCGGGGAGGTGGTGGGGAACCCGGGTGACCGCCGGCATGCCGGCGGGGACCCGGGGGAAGCGCCGTCGGAAGGGGACACGCGCGCATCTCGTGCACACGCGTCCCCTTTCGCAGAGCAGATGGCAGCTGGCGGGGGATGGTGGCTGGCGATTCTGCTGCCATCCCCTGCAAAGACAACGCCTGCTCTATCTGTACTTCAACTAATTATATATAAAATGTGTGTGTGTGTGTGTGCACATGCTGGAAAAGGCAGGGGGCTGGCATAGGAAAAATGCAAAGAGTTTAGTATAGGATGAAAGTGGCAAAGAGGTTGGCATATGCAAGGGCCTGGAGCAGAAAAGAGGGAAAATAGAATATACTTACCTCCCAGTGGTGGCTGTAGACTTTGGGCTTCAGTGCAGACCATGTATCGTCAGCACTGAGAGCATCGGATAATATATATGCTCATTCCCTCCAGCCAAAGAGTGCAATGACATATATATATATATATATATGGATAACAGTTGTAAGTTGGCGCCCTTGGTTAGCCCTATTAATGATTGGGTCTAAACAACCTTTTAACTTAGTACGAAGCAGTGAAGTCCAAAGATTATAGGCCAAAATATATATTTATTAAATAGTCTTTTATTCACCACATCTATCGTGGTACTTTTGGACCACACAGGATTTCAAAGATTTTCTAAACAGCATAACAATCGTTCCCAAAGCGTTTCGTCCCTATAGGGACTTCATCAGGGGATTGCGAAAATCATTGACTTGGTCCTCACGATTCTCAAGGGTGGGATGTGTCCCCTACCAGGGGTTATTTGTATAATAATTCAGAGAGGCGATATTGCTTATAAACTCTCTCTCTCTATGCCGGGTTTTTTAGGGTTTTTTATCCTTGTAAGAGGTTGAATACATGTGAGGTAATATGGAGAGCTTTAGTATGTTTTAGAGGTTCTAAATAGTTGCTCCATGTGGGACATGTGCCTTGTATTAGATCGAACCGTCCTAGGGAGATATCTCTGCTGGTCGGTGCCTGTCAATGTGCACTTCAAAAAACAGGTATAGACTGTGAAAAAGCTGTGCTATGCCCGGAATGTAGCCTTCACTATCCCTTTGGAGGTGTGTGCCTGTGAAGGGATCAGTGAGAGTGAGCTGACCACCAACCCATGGCACCTTTGCAAGAGCCTCGTGGCTCCATTTTTCTTAGAGGAGACAGGGCGGGGACACCTGCGTGGCACATACTATGGCCCTTATTCAGATCTGATCGCAGTACAAATTTGTTCTCAAAATGGGCAAAACCATGTGCACTGCAGGGGGGGCAGATGTAACATGTATAGAGAGAGTTAGATTTGGGTGGGGTGTGTTGAAACTGAAATCTAAGTTGCAGTGTAAAAATAATGCAGCCAGTATTTACCCTGCTTAGAAACATAATAACTCACACAAATCTAACTCTCTCTATACATGTTACATCTGCCCCACCTGCAGTGCACATGGCCAAGCCAAGCACCCCCAATCCCCCGCCGCCCATGCAACCCCCCCCCAATCCCCTGCAGCCTTACCTATCGCGCTGGTCCCGGCGGCTCCGTTCTTCTTCTGCTGATGACCACCACAATATGGCCGCCCCCATACAGCAGACAGTTTCAGAGAACTGTGTGCTTTATGGGGGCGGCCAATTTTTGGTGGTCCTCAGCAGAAGAACGGAGCCGCCGGGACCAGCGAGATAGGTAAGTCTACGGGGGATTGGGGGGTTGTAACTATAGCACCGCAGCCCCCGGCGCCCCCACATGCACAGCGCAAATCCCCCCCGCCGTGGTGGCGGGGGCTGCGGTTCTATAGTTACGCCGCTGTCACAGGAGCATGCTCCTGCGACCAGCGATTAGAATGGGGCTGAAAACAGGAGCGCGCACCCGACGATTTATCACCAGGGCACACTCCAATCACTGGCAATATGGTCGCCTGCGAACATATTTCCAGCGATTTCAGCCCCTATCGCCAGTGGCGGAACTACCGTGGGTGCAGGGGATGCAGCTGCTATGGGGCCCGGCGGCTGGGGGGGCCCGATAGACAGCAAGCACTCCCCTGCACCGTGCTTAGTTTTTTTTTTTTTGTGAGCCGTGGCCGCCTGTATTATGTTGTTCGCTGGAGGGGAGAGAGGCTGAGCAACGAGCAGAGTAAGGAGCCGGGCGGGGGGATGGGCGGGGGCGCTATTCCGGAAGACAGACTGCGAGGGAGGAGGGACTGTCTGCCTAGCGCACTAGCGCAGGCACGGCAGTGGAGTGCTACACTTCTCATTTAGTGCTACTGACGGCGATGCGCAGCCTAGTCCCAGTAATGTGCGGTGGTGGCTGTGTCCACAGAGAGGTACAGCCACTCACCACAGTAGTCGCCACCTCCTGCTCCCCGCCGGCTGCCGCCTATACCCTATCCTCCCCGCCGCCTACAACCCCCACTCCCCTACAGGCTCCTCGTGCTCCAGTCCCCACTAGGAGCCTGGAGCCTGCTGCTACTTTCGCCCGTAGTACTGTCTGTCTCTGCTCTGACAAGCAGATCGGGGACTGACAGCCAAACTTCTGGAGACAGTGCAGGGGCATTTTGACTTTGCTGCTGTCAGTGAGTGCTCACAGGTAGGCAGTCATCCTGATTGGCTGCCTGTACGTGAGCTGTGATTTACTTCAAGAGAGCAGCACATTCAAAATGCTGCTGCGCTGTCTCTACTAGTTTGGCTGCCAGCCATACTCAAGTCAGTCCCCAGTCAGAGCAGAGACAGACAGTCCTAGGGGCGGAAGTACCACCGGTCTCCTGAAGCTTAGGAGCTTTGGGGCAGATGTATTAAGCCTGGTGAAGAGATAAACTGGAGATAAAGTGGAAGGAGATAACGCAACAGCCAATCAGATCCCAACTGTCATATTTCAAACACAGCTGATTGGCTGGTGCGTTAACTCTTCCAAGTTATCTCCACTTTATCTCCAGTTTATCTCTTCTCCAGGCTTAATACATCTGCCCCAAAGTGTATCTGGGTCACCAATCTCCTGCTATGCCACCCGGGGGTCTTTGGGCCTGAGACACCAGTCCCATTTTCCATCTCCTGATGGTGGCCCTGCAGCAGCACGCACACCTGCCCCCCACTCCTGCTACTGTTGCATAATTAAATGGACCCCTATGCTCCCACATGCTGGTGTACAGGCCTCTCATACTCTCACACCTGTGACGCAGAGAGGAGCTGCGGTGTCTGAGGAGCAGCGTGGGACAGAAATGCGGTAAGTTTGTAATTGTTGCCTAATGTGTAATGGGCTTTGTGGTGTGTCACTTAATGTGTAATGGGCTTTGTGGTGTGTCACTTAATGTGTAATGGGCTTCGCGGTGTGTCACTTAATGTGTAATGGGCTTTGTGTGTTTTTCCTAATGTGTAATGGGCTTTGCGGTGTGTCCCATAATGTGTAACGGGCTTTGCAGTGTGTCACTTAATGTGCAATGGGCTTTGCTGTGTTTCTACTAATGTGTAATGGGCTTTGCGGTGTGTCCCATAATGTGTAATGGGCTTTGCGGTGTGTCCCATAATGTGTAATGGGCTTTGCGGTGTGTCCCATAATGTGTAATGGGCTTTGCGGTGTGTCCCATAATGTGTAATGGGCTTTGCGGTGTGTCCCATAATGTGTAATGGGCTTTGCGGTGTGTCCCATAATGTGTAATGGGCTTTGCGGTGTGTCCCATAATGTGTAATGGGCTTTGCGGTGTGTCCCATAATGTGTAATGGGCTTTGCGGTGTGTCTCCTAATGTGCAATGGGCTTTGCGGTGTGTCTCATAATGTGTAATGGGCTTTGCGGTGTGTCACAATGTGTAATGGGCTTTGCGGTGTGTCACAATGTGTAATGGGCTTTGCGGTGTGTCTCCTAATGTGCAATGGGCTTTGCGGTATGTCTCATAATGTGTAAGGGTCTTTGCGGTGTGTCTCCTAATGTGTAACGAGCTTTGCGGTGTGTCTCATAATGTTCAATGGGCTTTGCGGTGTGGCATAATTTGTGTGGGGCCTTACCCTTTGAAGCGAGGCCACATACTTTTTTTATAGAATCTGTCCATTCTTTATTTTAGAAAATATATATTGGAGGGGCACATTTTTTTCTGTTCACACTAATGGTGGCCACACACGGCGGGATGCGCACTGGTAGAGACCTGAGTTAGGGGGGGCCCCATTATAATTTTTGCTATGGGGCGCACAAAGTTCTAGTTACGCCTCTGCCTATCGCCCCCGTGTGTACACAGTTTTAGACACAAAATGCATATACTCTGGTGCCGTGATTCAAGAAAGTTTGGAAACCACTGCAATAAATACATTAGCGCTGAGGGTACTTAATGACTCCCTCGGAATATCATGCCTGCTGTGATTATACTTTGATGCTTTCTGACTGTTTTATTTAAAGCATATTTTTGATAGCATCTCTGGTTATAGATTAGTTTTGGCAAATTATTCTCTATAGTAATCTTATTATTGTTGATATCTTTATAACATTTTATGGCTTTATGTATATTTTCTGCTGGTTCTAAGTGCACCTGGGATTTGCAATGAGCTTTTTATGCAATGTTGTTCATGTGATTACACTGGTTACTATGACAAACACATATTCCATTGACTGTAATGTTAGGGCATGTAATAGGACCTACATTGACACCATCTGACTGATTATGTCACCACATGGGATGCGGGCACCATGGACAGTCTGGAGGGCATGTAAGTTGTTTTACACTTTATTTGTATGTACACACCAGGACTCCATCCATGCAGTGTGCTGTACCCTCCAAGGGCTGTCTCAGTGCAGGTGTAACACTCCACGGATCCATTCTCTGCATTCCACACATACACATTCCTATGTTAGTCTCTTGGCCCTCTTCTGTTGTGGCCCTCTTAACCTGGGGTTGATTGCCTTATCATCCAGGTATTTGTGTACCTCTATACTGTAGCAGCATGGACTACAGCTAAATATTTCCATCACGCAGAGGAGCTAGTGTCTCGATCCCTCTCCATGAACCACAGTGTCATATCTAAGTCACTCTTTTTTACTTGGGTGCAGTTTGTTGTTCTGCAATATATTATATATGTTTCCTGCTTGACTCTTTACCTTTTCTCCCATTGTTTAACCATACCCTCCAATAGTTGAAGGGCAGAAATCGGTTCACAATTAGGGAGGAGGCGTGGTCACGGGTAACGTGGGTGTGGCATTGGGGACCGCTGGAGTGTCCACGCCCCCTTTCCGAATTAATTTGTACTGGGCAGTGGACAGTTTTTTAATGTAAAGGGGGAGCAGCATCTAGGGTCCTATACAGGATGAGCAGCATTTAGTGTCATATACAGGGGGAGCAGCCTGTAGTGTGTCCTGTTATAAAGTGTGAGCAGCATGTACTGTCCTATCAGATGTGACACGAGCTGCAGCAGGTGCACATGTCACACGATGGAATAGAGTATAAGAGTCAAGTGAGGAGATTTAAAATAATATTATTCAAAGTGCAGCTACCTACTTGCTGCAATGTAGTGATTGCTCGAGTCTGATGTGTTTCAGGCGTCACGATCCCCCCCGTCATGCCTGCCGCAGGCCACCGTACCCCACTCAGCCCTCAGGCAGATTCGCGCCCACAAGTTTCTCACTGCGCATGCAGAGACGGAGGGCTGAGACAACTGCGTTTCCCCTGAGTGCACAGGGTGCGCTGTGCTGGCGCGTGACATCATGACGTTATGACGCACGGGACCGGCCCACAATGCAGTCTTGGAAACGGGGGAGATGGGAGAGCCGGCGCCCCAGGCTGACAATGAAGCGGAACCTGGGATTCAGGAGGAGAACAAATTATGCGCACCAGTGAGTGACTGATCGAAATGGGGAAGAAAACCGGTACATTCTGTGCAATCTATATTTGCCGGTATAGATTGTTAAAAACGGTACTGTACCGGCAAATTCGGTACAGTTGGAGGGTATGTGTTTAACATGTTTCTCTTCATATGATGCTCTATTTTCAAATGTTGTTACTTCCTGGCCCCAGGGACATAACTACAACTTTGTGAGCCCCACAGCACTACATTACATTGTCACTACAGTGCCCCTTAGGAGCATAAGAAAGAGGGATGGGAGTGAGAGGAAAAGGGTGTCGGAAAAGAGAGAGAAAAAGAGGGAGAAAGGAGAGAGGGGTGGTCAAGGCGAGAGAGCTCTTCATGGAAAAAGAGGGAACCAGAGAAAGAGAGAGGCGTAAGAGAGAGCAAGGCATAGATATGTGTGTGTTTGTACTGTTTAACCATTCCTAACACTTTTACACTAGCAAAAATATTCCACCCTTTACAGATTGATAAATATAATCTAAGGGGGATATGTATCATGCCTTAGAGAGAGAGATAATGTAGAGTAGTTTACCCAAAGGGCCTGTTACACCTGTGGGAACAGTAGTCTAGAAAGGGGTGGATGTAGGGGTCAGTCAAACCCTAAGCACATTATTGGCAGCTATCGACCACAAAGCAGCACCAACCCCCCCCCCCCCCCCCCTCACACTATCACCTCCAGGACCACAATTCCTGACAGCTGCAAAACAAAATATAAAAAATAAGATGAAATAAAAAACAAATAACCTGACCTCATCAGCCTGGTGTGCCATCCCATACCAAGTGCCACCACTAGGCACATGCCTTAATTGTCCAGTGGGAAATCCACCACTGGATTAGACATGTTTTAAGTAACTGTCCAATAATTTATTAGTGGCCGATGTGACAATTACTAAACATCCCAACATCTTAGGTGTACCTTTAGCATGTCATGTCACCATGTCACCAGGGCCAGATGGGATTCATCCGAGGGTATTAATGGAATTAAGGGATAAACTAGCTAACCCCCTACATTATATCTTTAGCAAGTCACTATCGTCAGGTATAGTACCAAAAGATTGGAGAATAGCAGAGGTAGTGCCAATATTCAAAAACAGAAAAAAGGAAGATCCCGCTAATTACAGACCCGTTAGTTTAACATCAATTGTGGGTAAACTATTTGAAGGATTTTTAAGGGATGGTATCCAGGAATATTTAGATCATCACCGTCTACTCAGTGCTTACCAACATGGGTTCGTGAAAAATCGTTCATGCCAAACTAATCTACTAGGGTTCTATGAAGAGGTTAGCAAAAACCTCGATAATGGAAATGCTGTAGATGTGATTTTCCTAGATTTCGCTAAAGCATTTGATACTGTCCCACACAAGAGATTGATTAATAAAATGGAGAACCTAGGATTGGGTGAAAATATCTGCAGATGGGTAGGGAATTGGCTATGTAATAGAGAACAAAGAGTGGTTGTGAATGGTGCCGTATCAGATATGATACCAGTACTAAGTGGAGTGCCCCAGGGTTCGGTTTTGGGGCCCATTTTGTTTAACATTTTTATTAACGATATTGGGATAGGGTTACTCAGCAATGTATCCATCTTTGCGGACGATACAAAACTTAGCAAAGTCATCAAATCACCAGAAGATGTCAACATGCTTCAAAATGATCTTGCAATTCTAGATGAGTGGGCAAAAAAATGGAAGATGAGGTTCAATGTAGATAAATGTAAGGTTATGCACCTTGGGAGACACAACCAGTGTGCAAGTTACAACCTTAGCGGAGAGGAACTGGGTAATTCCATACTTGAAAAGGATCTAGGAGTCCAAATAGACAGCAATCTAGGATGTAGTGCCCATTGTAATGTAGCTACAAAAAAGGCCAACAAAATTCTGGCATGTATTAAGAGGGGAATGGAAACTAGGGACTCAAAGGTAATTATGCCACAATATAAAGCATTGGTGAGACCTCACCTAGAGTACGGAGTACAGTTCTGGGCCCCACACTATAAAAAGGACATCATAGAATTAGAAAAAGTCCAAAGGCGAGCAACAAAGCTTATTAGGGGAATGGAGAATTTACAGAAAAGGGGGGTTTGGATCCGCACAGACTTCTATCATCAGTTAGAACATCCTAAAGAAAACATCTATTAGAACCAATATGTTGGACTACTTTTAATGATTTTTGTAGTCTCAAATTGGTGGTGCGCCCAACACATTCAGTATTTGTAACTGAGGAGAGGGGGGGGTTGTTTGCAAGGGGCAAACTGTAAGGCAAATGTGCCTTTTTGGGCGCACTCTTTATTACATGAATTGTATGATATGATTATTAATTTAAAACATAACTTTTATTAGGCTTCTTAGTATAAAATATAGAGCATTCCTTGATTTTTACTCAGTCATTTAGTATTTTATCTTTAGACTGACAATCAAACAACACATAACACAGATACAGGACAAAGACATACATATATATACACATGACATTTATTGGATTGAAGTGTGCTACCCTTATTTATAACTTGTTCACACTTCTATTGATTCACTCATGTGTTCTAATATTATTGCCTAAGCAATTGTCATTAATTGACATTAGTCAGCTTTGCCAGCTAACCCAGGTATTCCCGCACAGTTAAATATAGTTTGGTTTCAATAACAGGTTAATAGTGCCCTATAGAGGATATTGGTGTCTCACTTTGATAGAAATTATTAGTAAGAAAAGGTCCCACGTGAAAAGGTGTTCCTACAGCCGGTGGCTCCTGTGTGTCTACTGTTCGATCACCCGGCCTATGCTACCATACCAGTTTATTCCCAGGGGTCTCCTCCCTGGTCACCAAACTGACCCCTTGTTGGCCTTGTTGGATGCCGGCCCGAGTAGGGTGTATAGGTAGCGACCGGCACTGGTGTCGACAGAGAATATCAGGTTGGTTGTGTATCGGAACTAAAATAAAAATCACTTCTGCTTTCCAATCCAGATTAGTGAGTCACCGTGGTGCTTTTCAGTATTGCAGGGAGACACTACGGTCTGGGTGGATGACAGAGTGTTGTGAGGGGTGAATTATAGTAGCAGGCTGTCAGAGTCCTGTACTTAGGGGCTTACTGCTGACATGATTATAGTCAGATACCAAAGAGAAGTTTTAAAAAAGAAAAAAGAAAGAGGAGAAAGAGAGACCAGTCATAGGTACAAATCTCATTACACTGGTTGTTTCAGAGTCAATTTGTTGTCCAATATTGGATTGATGTAGCTTGGTCCACCGCCTGTGGACTGTGACTCAGACACAATGACAAGGCAACAGATGTCTAAATGCCCTGGCAACTGTTGCTGGCC